>NC_092151.1:27224979-27524979 GCF_045791955.1 Oncorhynchus clarkii lewisi | reverse complement strand
TCAATGCCTGCCACATGTAATTGCTTCCCTGCAATCAACACATTCCAAGCTTAATTGTGCACACTATATGTAACGGCTCTCGTCGAAAGGAGTGGACCAAAGCGCAGCGTGGAAAGTGTTCATGACTTTTATTATCAAAAAACACTCAAACAAAATAACAACGTGAACAGTTCTGTCAGGTGCAGACACTAAACAGAAAACAAGACCCCACAAAACCCAAAAGGAAAATGACAACTTATATATGATCCGATCAGAGACAACGATAAACAGCTGACTCGGTTTGGGAACCGCACTGGCAAAAAAACAAAGAAATAGAAAACATAGACTTTCCCACCCGAGTCACACCCTGATCTAACGAAACATAGAGAATAATAAGGATCTCTAAGGTCAGGGCTTGACACTATATAGATTCCTCCTATAACCATTAACTTCCGGTGTAGACCCTCTAAACCTCAGCACTCCATCAGTGACATGAATAAGTATATTTTCATATTCTCAGAACCCAACACAACACACTCGTTAACATGATCAAATGAGTTCAGTTACTGATCTATTGGGTTTATTTGTAGTTGGACAATTTGATGGATAGTTTCTTGTTTGAGATTTTTCACCCCAGCTTTGTAATGGAGGTGACTAATGCTTCTCCAAATGAGGAAATGGCAGGTACCTTGATCCATGTCTGTTCAGGTTACATAATACATATTTCCAGTCAGAGACATCTGTCTGTGCCAACTAAGTCATGGATTGGATTGCATCCATAGATCACATTACTTTTGTGGATTTATGGCTAACTTAGTTTTTTGGAAGCAAATCCAAGCATTGAAGAAATGCAAATCAGGAATCCAAATATACACTGCTCAAAAAAATAAAGGGAACACTCAAACAACACAATGTAACTCCAAGCCAATCACACTTCTGTGAAATTAAACTGTCCACTTAGGAAGCAACACTGATTGACAATTTCACATGCTGTTGTGCAAATGGAATAGACAACAGGTGGAAATTATAGGCAATTAGCAAGACACCCCCAATAAAGGAGTGGTTCTGTAGGTGGAGACCACAGACCACTTCTCAGTTCCTATGCTTCCTGGCTGATGTTTTGGTCACTTTTGAATGCTGGCGGTGCTTTCACTCTAGTAGTAGCATGAGACGGAGTCTACAACCCACACAAGTGGCTCAGGTAGTGCAGCTCATCCAGGATGGCACATCAATGCAAGCTGTGGCAAGAAGGTTTGCTGTGTCTGTCAGCGTAGTGTCCAGAGCATGGAGGCGCTACCAGGAGACAGGCCAGTACATCAGGAGACGTGGAGGAGGCCGTAGGAGGGCAACAACCCAGCAGCAGGACCGCTACCTCCGCCTTTGTGCAAGGAGGAGCAGGAGGAGCACTGCCAGAGCCCTGCAAAATGACCTCCAGCAGGCCACAAATGTGCATGTGTCTGCTCAAACGGTCAGAAACAGACTCCATTAGGGTGGTATGAGGGCCCAACGTCCACAGGTGGGGGTTGTGATTACAGTCCAAAACCGTGCAGGACGTTTGACATTTGCCAGAGAACACCAAGATTGGCAAATTAGCCACTGGCGCCCTGTGCTCTTCACAGATGAAAGCAGGTTCACACTGAGCACATGTGACAGACGTGACAGAGTCTGGAGACGCCGTGGAGAACGTTCTGCTGCCTGCAACATCCTCCAGGATGACCGGTTTGGCGGTGGGTCAGTCATGGTGTGGGGTGGCATTTCTTTGGGGGGCCGCACAGCCCTCCATGTGCTCGCCAGAGGTAGCCTGACTGCCATTAGGTACCGAGATGAGATCCTCAGACCCCTTGTGAGACCATATGCTGGTGCGGTTGGCCCTGGGTTCCTCCTAACGCAAGACAATGCTAGACCTCATGTGGCTGCAAGAGGAAGGCATTGATGCTATGGACTGGCCCGCCCGTTCCCCAGACCTGAATCCAATTGAGCATATCTGGGACATCATGTTTCGCTCCATCCACCAATGCCACGTTGCACCACAGACTGTCCAGGAGTTGGACAGGCATTGTAGGGAGGTCATACAGGCACGTGGAGGCCACACACACTACTGAGCCTCATTTTGAC
Organism: Oncorhynchus clarkii lewisi; assembly: GCF_045791955.1. Taxonomy (NCBI): domain Eukaryota; kingdom Metazoa; phylum Chordata; class Actinopteri; order Salmoniformes; family Salmonidae; genus Oncorhynchus; species Oncorhynchus clarkii. The sequence goes on along the minus strand of NC_092151.1, from coordinate 27,522,885 downwards.
TTGTTTTAAGGACATTACATCAAAGTTGGAGCAGCCTGTAGTGTGGTTTTCCACTTTAATTTTGAGTGTGACTCCAAATCCTGACCTCCATGGGTTGATAAATTTGATTTCCATTGATCATTTTTGTGTGATTTTGTTGTCAGCACATTCAACTACGTAAAGAAAAAAGTATTTGATAAGAATATTTCATTCAGATCTAGGATGTGTTACTTTTGTGTTCCCTTTATTTTTTTGAGCAGTGTATATTAGTTGTTTTTTTATTTCATCACCACCAATAAATTGTTTCACATTTTTGGTAAAACACAGGAGGAAATGTTATGGATTGTTCCTCAAATAATGAATATTTCTGTGATAGTACTGGATAACATTGACATCAATTCCTTGTAGGACGCACCAGTTTCTTTTAAAGGTTGGACATTTTTTTATTTGAATCTTGCAATATATCCAGAAATTGTACAATTGGCATGTTATTTATTTAAATTGTAGTATGATAGATCTTGTTCTCATCCATCTGGGTTTGAGGGCTAGGAACAGAGTGTTAGGGGACCAGTTGCAGCACAATGGCTTATTGTAGCACATCTCAGCTTAGATCATGACCACAATTCCATTACTGTATATTTCCACACCTCTTCATGTTCTCTGACAAGTATTTTCTATTGATGGATATAGACATGAGCGTCATACAGTATGAAGATATGTATAGTAAGCCATTTGCGGTGTTGTTTGCAGGGGTGATGTTGGTGCTTCTCCTCATCTCTTGAAATAGAAGTGTACCTGTATGTTGCGGATCAACTTCAGAAATAAAATTATGATGAAAACAAATTATGCGGGCAAGTTATATAGCTATTAAAATACATGATAAAAACTTTTAGAACAACAAACAGATGCAGGAGCTCACAATAACCATGTTTATTTAATACACCTTCTCCTTGGGCAGTTATACTACTGACTGACCTATCCTCTACTGACTGGACCTGGTTGCTCCAGGAGGATTTACAACCAAAATAAATAAAACAATGATATACACAGTATGTACAATAATTATATACAGTATTAGTCTTGCAATACAGCAATAGACAGACAGAGGATTGTCATGATAATATTTTCACAGTTCATCTAAAACCAAACCAATGTTACTCACCTCTTCCTTGGGCTGTGACATTGCTGCTTGTCTTCTCCTCACCAGGTTTGATTAAACTGAACGTTGATGGGGAACTAGTAGCTCCTGGAGGATTTATAACTGAAGTAAATAAAACATTGATATGTGTACAATAATAATATATTAGTCTTGCAATACAACAATAGATTGACAGAAGATTGACATATTTGAAATCGCAGAAATTGATGGGCTCTAGTCTTCCTCACCCTCTATGGTGATACCGAGGGGTTCACTATGCTGTGATGTCACAGTATCTTCACCCTCTACCACCAGCTCCACAGCACAGGTGATGAAGATCTCTCCAGCACTGCTCCTCTTCCTCTGCAGTTCCTCTTCTGCAGAACCCAAACTAAATATGCAGTAGCAGCAACATCACCCTGACAACTGTCAGGTTCTAATTCTCAGAGTAAAAACTCAACGGACATTATGAAAGCTTAACCAAGTTTATTCTTCCCAGAGGATCAATACAGCTGCATTAGACAAAAACATTTTCACACAATAACTGATATTTAACCCTTCCTCCTAGGCTGAGTCTCCTTCTACATATCTGTGCAAACATTGTTCTTTACTGCTAGGCAGGACACTAGTGATGTGGACCATAAACTTTTATTTTTCCCTTAATGTGACCTAACCTGACCTCAACCCCCCTCCATCACTAATCCATGGCTCTCTCCCCTTATCAATTCCTGCCACATGTAATCGCTTCCCTGCACTCAACACATTCCAAGCTTAATTGCACACACAATATACAGTTGAAGTGGGAAGTTTACATACACCATCCAAATACATTTAAACTCAGTTTTTCACAATTCCTGACATATAATCCTGGTATAAATTCCCTGTCTTAGGTCAGTTAGGATCACCACTTTATTTTGATAATGTGAAATGTCAAAACAGCAGAGAGAATGATTTGTTTCAGCTTCCTTTTTTTCATCAGATTTTTGACGAAAATCAACATCCGACATTCCAAATATAGACAGGCCAAAACTGTAAGCCTTCTATACGTTCTCATCTAACCACCAACGCAACAGCCCAAACGTTTGACCCTGTTCTATTGATTTCAGCATGATATCGATGGAAGTGGTAACAAGAAAAAGTGTTGCATTACACTTACCACGTTGGCGAACCACTTGAATCAAAATGCAACACTTCAAAATGTAGCAAGCTGCCTTCTACAAATTGTAGTCTACACATTATTTCCAGATTCCGTATAGTTTTTGATCTGTGTTAGTTTTAACAGGACTTGCAACCTTATCTCCCCCCCACGCAACTGATTTCAATGTGATATCAATATGAGTGATTGGAAAATAAGTGTTGCGTTTCTCTTTCTGTTTTGGTGACCCCCAAATCAAATTGACTCTCTCCAAAATGTAGCTGACTGTCTTCTGCAGGTTGTTCTCTAACCAGTGATGTAAGAAAATATCTCCAGTTTCCATGTGTTTTTTCAGTTGTGTCAGTTTCAACAGCGCTAGCACCTGATCCCCCCCCCCCCCCCCACAAATATATAACGAACTGATTCTGCATATTGCTCATTGATTTGGACACCAGGTGTCTTTGGAAGGCCAAGACGTTACTCAGGGACCCCAGCCACCCAAGCCATGGCCTGTTCTCCCCGTTTCTATCACTCAGACGCAGGAGTATAGGAGCACCATGGTAAAAACTGTAAGACTGGCCAATAGCTTCTACCCCAAGACCATCAGGCTTCTACCCCACCCCCCACCTCAAAGGACATTTCTACCCTGCCCTCATCCCAATAGACATGTATTATGCTGAATAGTCACGACTAGTCGACTACTCACCCTGCTGCTCCTCCTTTGGACATTTCCCATCCCCTCTAATGGACGTTAACCCTGCCCCCACCCTCAATGGACATTTATCATTGTATTTATATCTATTTGTATTATTTTACTTCACTTTGTCCTGCATTGTTGGAGCTCGTGCCCTGTAATTACATCAGCAACCATGTGCATTATGTGACTATTAAACTCTCTAATCTCTAATGTCTAATCTAATCTCTAGACTGTGTTTTGACGTTGGGCTATGTATCAAAATGACTTGTCAACAGGAAGCAGCGACAATACATTTTATATTTAAATTTTAAGAACATAAATGTAACTTTCAACATTAATTTCCAATGGTATTGTACAAATTATTTATTTTGATGATAGCCTATTCCAATAACAGAAATGTCCAAATAGGGTTTTCTCTGCCTACGAGGAGCTCTTAAAATTGTTGCAAAACAGGATTCAACATTGCCATCTAGTGGTATAAACGTGTCTTGTATTGCTATTGCCTAGTAGAGTAGTTTGTAACCACCACACCGTGAGAAAATGGTTAGAGAACTTGCCAATTTACCCACAGACCGTGCACATTCGGAGTAGACATTAACCCACAGACCGTGCACATTCGGAGTAGACATTAACCCACAGACCGTGCACATTCGGAGTAGACATTAACCCACAGACCGTGCACATTCGGAGTAGACATTAACCCACAGACCGTGCACATTCGGAGTAGACATTAACCCACAGACCGTGCACATTCGGAGTAGACTTTAACCCACAGACCGTGCACATTCGGAGTAGACATTAACTCACAGACCGTGCACATTCGGAGTAGACATTAACCCACAGACCGTGCACATTCGGAGTAGACATTAACCCACAGACCGTGCACATTCGGAGTAGACTTTAACCCACAGACCATGCACATTCGGAGTAGACATTAACCCACAGACCGTGCACATTCGGAGTAGACATTAACCCACAGACCGTGCACATTCGGAGTAGACATTAACCCACAGACCGTGCACATTCGGAGTAGACTTAACCCTTGTTGAATTTATGAAAGCATCTGACTTAACATGTGATTTCAATTTAATTGAGAAACGAAAGAGTAGCCTAAGAAATAATTATTACTTTAAGTAAATGGCTTACATTTAGAAGCTTTCAGCAGGTAAGCAAAGATGAGTGCCTGGTCAGAGAAAAATAGCGTGCACTATGTTACTGTTTCCCGCGACTCGGACTGACTGGCAGTGTTGTCAACTCCTCAGTAAGGAAAGTAGCTATTGGCTTACTAAAAGTCGCTAGTGTTATATAAATATTCATACACATAGCTCATATAAACAAAGACATTCCGTCGTAAGAACACATACACCCAGCCAGAAGACTGACCCCCTCTTCCTTATATAAACACACATCTCATCTCCCTCTAACTGGCCGGTCCCAAGAGCAAAGAACTTTTGCTGTGCACCAATGGGGCCCGCTCTGGCTAGAGCAAGGCCCGCCTCCAACCCTCCGACCAGTCAAGAAGACCGAAACGACAAGACTCCACCTACTTTATTCTATGTATAAAAATGTATGTAACCATTGTATAGGCCTCTTTTTCACCTGGCTCCTTGCCGAGTCATGTGAACTAGGTCCGTGCACGTAAAACTGCGGGACAAGATATCTCTGACTCATTAAAACTGTCTTTTGTTACAACTGAAATCCACTCTGTCCAGCGTCCGTGATTTGGTCTCAACTCTCCAGTATTTGAACACTAACAGAATTGGTAGCAGAGGATGGTTGTTCTTGAATTCGATCTATTATAAGTTAGTGTGAGAGGACGAGACTGATCACGGCTAAAAAATCAGACGGAAGAGTGACTTCCCCAGCCATTCATCTTGCCTCAGGAAATCTGATCGGAGCGCTCTATATAAAGGTGAGCAGAGCCCGTTATATCGAAATCTGCATATTGTATTATAGCCTAAACCAAATTTTGATCAGAAAGTACTGGGCGTGAGTATGAATCGGTGCCCAAATTTTTTACATAAGAACCTAAGACATTGATTAAAGATATCTTGTTTTGTAAAAAAATATATATATATATATATTCTTATTAATGGGCCTATACTCAGTTATTTTAATAGGAATGTGTGAATTGTGATTGACCAATGTGTTAAATTCCTCCAGGGACCCTATTTGTTCTGAAATCTGCATAGAAAACTGTCCTAATTATATATGTATTGGGTTGTGTATAGAGGTGACGTTAAATAGTGGCTGTGTTTTAACACGTAATGGACACAATTATGGATGTTGGAAATTCAATGAGAATTTCATACGAATGAATGAATTATAGATGAACCGAATCTGCAAGTAAGGTCTTGTGGAGGTGTGGTTATAGATGAACCGAATCTGCAAGTAAGGTCTTGTGGAGGTGTGGTTATAGATGAACCGAATCTGCAAGTAAGGTCTTGTGGAGGTGTGGTTATAGATGAACCGAATCTGCAAGTAAGGTCTTGTGGAGGTGTGGTTATAGTTTAATGATAGATGAACCGAATCTGCAAGTAAAAATTTCCTATTTTGATACGTTCTGTACTATCGAATAAGGTCTTGTGGAGGTGTGGTTATAGTTGAATGATAGATGAACCGGATCTGCAAGTAAAATCTCCTGTTGATACATATAACATCGAATAGGTCTTGTGGAGGTGTGGTTGGATTGAATGAATCTGCATGAAAAATGCCCTATTAAAAAAGCTGTGTATTATTTAATAGGTTTTGTAAGAGGTGTAGTCGAGTAGATACAGGATATGTAAGTTTGGCCTTCCACTAGACAGAGATCGGGAATGATGTGGCTATTGCACATCAAACAATAAACATAAGATGAACCAGAGTTGACATTCCATGATTTGGAGATGGGGGAAATTAAATTGAAAGAAACGTTTGTCGCGGAGTAGGTTGGGATACGTAACTGGGCTATTAGGCACACGTGCTGAAAGACAAAGCCACCTTAGTATCGAATGGCCGTGCAACTTTGACAGCAGCCGGGCTGGAATACTGATTTTCGTTTTTTTTCATTCCTGTTGATATTGCCTAAAGTTTAAAATTATTCTGACAATTGCTATAGAATCGCTGGAATTTACTGATATAAGTTCATAAAGGAACTTACTGAATTGTTTCTAGAAAGTATTTAAATAAGTCGCCGAGCTTAGTACAGACTTTGTTTTACAGACGCTAAAAGCTACACACTGATTTTGGGGTTTTTCTATTCTATCCATATTTCCTAAATATATAGAATTATTCTGACAATTGCTATAGAATCGCTCGAATTTACTGATATAAGTTCATAAAGGAATTTACTGAATTGTTTACAGAAAGTATTTAAATAATTCACTGAACAACTCTTAGTTGTCTAGAAATTCTATCTATATTTCCTAAAGAGCTAGAATTACTCTGAAAATTGTTATAGAACCGCATATATTCACTGATATATTGTTCCAAAAGGAAATCGCAGAATCATTTATAGAAAATACCTAAACGAATCGCTGAACAAATTCAAATAAAATACCGGTGAAATACACACGTGGCGGGCGTCACATACTGATAACCCCCTTTGTCTCGACCAGGGACAGGCTAAGCATACAACGATAGAAATAAACACCACATAGTAAGAATTGAATATACCTAAATAACGCATTATACACATTATCAGACGAACTAGATAAAATGTCTGCAGCTACCACGCCCAAACTAAAATTCAATGATTATTTAGATCAGAGTATGATTGATAGAGCGGGAGGTAAAAAACAGTATGGGAAAGTGGAGAAAGTGTGGAAAGGATTACGGATAAGATGGACACAAGCAGGTTATTTTAGCGGAGGACCACCTACAGGGGGGAAACTCCAAGATATGCAGACAGAATTAGAGGACGCAGTAGAGCATGCAAAAGCGAGTGAGGCGGAGAGAAACAACATACACAGGTTCAAAAAAGTAGGTACAAGAGAGAGAGAGAGAGCAGAGGGGGAGCTCAAGATAGGTACATGGGCCATACAGGAGAGTAGGAGGGTGCTGCCCAAAAACACACCAGACATGATGGGCGTGGCTATTGTGGCGTCGGGGGATGTTAAAGCTCCGCCTGAGAACTTGCCCACGGCTCCCCCTGTGGCCGTTTCTCCCTCACTATATCCACAATTGACAATGGAGGCAGTTCAGCCCCAGCCATACTCAAAGGGACAAAATCACCGGAGCCCGTCACACAACCCATTCCTACCCAGGGCACCTCCCACAATACAGGCTCCAGTTCTGAGAATAGACCAAGGGGAGTTAAAAGGGGAAATTACCCTGGGGATAACGGCTGGCCATATGGTATGTGAACAGTTCGAAACTGGGATTCCAGGAGCAGGAGACCTCCCCCAGGAACGGAGGCCGCAATGCTCCTCTGTGAACTCTCTCACCTCTGAAACCAGAGGACACTTACAAACAAGATTAGATTCAAACCACTTCTATCAGACGGATAGGGAGGACTGTCATCAGAACATGGATATCGAAAACGAAGAAGAAATTGACATGGTGCTCACCCCAGCTCCGATGGGAGCTCCAAACATGACTAAGATGCAGGAGCTGCTGAAATCATCAATAGCTCGAGCTAAGGAACTCAGGGAGCTAATAGCTAACCAAGATAACAACAGAGAGGGAGCCTACCGTGTGGAAGGCATAATGAGAGGAACAGTAACCAAAGTTACCGAATCAATGGGGTCCGAAACACTCCGTCGGTCCTCCAGAATTGCTGATAGAAGAGAGCGAGAGCAGGAGATGGCAGGACAGTACCCCCTGCGACCGACACCAGGTGATGCACACACTGTGGAGTACCAGCCCTGGAAAATGACTGATTTAACAACACTGATGGGACAGATGCCTAGCCTACATGGAGGAGCTTCAGCGTGGCTACTTCAACTGCAGACACTTACGTCAGGCCTGCAACTCTGCCTAGGAGACATGAAAGCACTTCTAGCAAGAGCCACCGACCACGGAACCATGGAGGCCCTCATGACAGCAGCTGACCTTGGATGGCGGGCCCCAACACTGCCCATAGACCACTTCCGTACCAGATTATGGGAAGTTCTACGGAGAGCATACCCTACAGAAAGAAACCATGCCACCTTATCCTCCTTTACAATCAACCCAGGTGAGCAACCTGCAGCATACCTGGACAGGGCTAAGACCACATGGAGATCGGTCCACGAAGAACCATTCGATCACACTGATACCACACTCAGCATGTGGAAGGAAATGGTGGTCAACGGGTGTCCCGGAGATGTTAAAACCAAACTCAGAGGAACGGTAGGGTTGTTTGCACTTCCTCAGACCCAATTCAACACTCATGTGCACCACCATGTGACCCAGCACAACAAGGAAAGAGGGGGTGCTGAGAGCCAGGTGCAGTCCCTCCAGGTACAACTCCTGAAACTCCAATTGAAGGAAGCACAACAAGGAGAAAAACCTAAGAAACAGATGGTGGCGGAAGAAACGAAGGAGCCGGGAACCAAAACAGACATCTCCCAAATCGTGGCACAGACTGTCTCTCAGATGATCCAACAGCAGGCAGCCCCACCACCCCAATACCCTCCCCCACAGCAGTATATCCTGCAACAACAACACCCAGTATGGGCTCGACGGGGTCCCTACACTGGACAACACAGAGGTGGAAACTACCAGTGTTTTAACTGCGGAATTACCGGTCATTTTGCCAGAGATTGCATGAAACCACTCTCCCCGCAGCAACAGCAATGGAGAGCAAGAGGAAGTGGGGGAAACCCACCTCTGCAACATCAGCAACCAGGACCCACACCCATGCATCAGCAACAGCCAGCATACAACCACCCAGAATCTAGCCACATGCAGCAGGAGCAGCAAGATTACAACCAACCCTCCCACTTCAACACCTGATCACCCAGTAAGAATGATGAGGATGCCACTCCTGCCGATGACCACACTGTCTGAAGCCCAAGAAGTGTACTGGCTAAAATGCCTACCCACAGGGCCTGCCACCCCTCACATCCAGTTTAAGTTCAACCAACTGAAAGCTCAAATCTACACTCTGCACCCATATAAGACTCCCCAAGCTGAGATCCATTGCACACTCAATGCAACAGAAACTGATGACTGCCTCTACACTGCAGACTGGGACGAAGACATGATGCACCTGACCCCACCTATCAGGTGTTGTACCATTGGGTGTGGCCCAGAGGGGGGCAGCACCGGTCATCCTACGATCAAGGAACCTCCATGCACCCCTGGCCTGGACGGCTGAAGCATCAACAGCCATAGCATTCCTGAAAACAGATCTATCAGCGGCAGCAGCTCTGACTGCACCTGACTACAAGAACAAGTTCCATTTGGATGTTTCTGAAAGGGAAGGATTCACCTCATCCGTCCTATTCCAGAAACAAGAGGGGGAGAGAAGGGTCTTGATGTACTACTCTTCAAACTTGACCACATTGAGGTAGGACAGTCAACATGCTCCAGATACGTTGCTGCAGTAGCAAAAGCTATTGAAAAAACAGCTCACCTCGTGACGGCACCCTTCAATCAGCCATCATCCCTCAACCAGCATCGGCCAAATTAGCTGAAATCATTGGATTGACGCAGGTCCTCATCAGAGGAAAAGGAAAGACTGAATATCTATACAGACTCAGCCCATGCCCATGAAGCAGGCCACACTGATGGACCCAGAACTTTTATGAGAAACACATGGCCCCACACACGAAGGCAAACTAAAGACCCTCCAAAAAGGCCTCGCACATCTGGTGGCACCCTCACATAAAAAATATGACTGACTTATTTTATGACGATGATTTATTTTGTGACGAATGCAATGGTTGTGACAGACACAACCCAAAGAAACCATATCAAACACCAATGGGCTCATACGTAATACCTAATGCATGTTTTCAGGATATTAGTATAGACTACACCGACATGGGCCCCGAAAATTTATCTAAAGGCAAACTCTATCTCCTAGTCATAGTAGATAGGTTCTCCAAATGGGTAGAGGCAATAATAACAAAAGGGGAGGATGCTAGGTCAGTCTTTAAGTGGCTACAAACCAAACTAATACCCAGGTATGGCATCCCAAGACAAATCAAATTTGACAAATGGCTCACATTTAACAAACACCTGAGACAGGTGGAAGAAAGATTTGGCATAACCCACAGATTTGGATCTGTGTACAGGCCCCAATCCCAAAATCTGGTGGAACGTCAAACCAAAAGCTAAGATAGCTTTGGGATAATGACTGGTAGAGTCATGCATGGTCCACCAAGGGAGGGAGGTCATATGCCCGCCCTTGATGTACAACAAATTGTAATGTCTAATTATGTGAAAAAACTGACGGTTCTCTCTGCAGCACTCTCTACCCAGGTTCACAAGGTCCAGGAGGGGGAGCTGCCGGGGGACACGACACTACTGAAGGTAAAGGTTGGTGACGGGGTGAGGGTTACAGTCCACAAGAGAAAGTGGCTGGAACCCAGGTGGACTGGACCGTACGAAGTGAAGGAGGTTACTTCACACTCAGTCCAGGTCAAAGGTAAATCAGGCACACCTTGACACCGCCTTACACATTGCACCCCAGCCCCAATTCCTTCTAGAACACTGACTGAAGTCAGAGCTGATTTGAGCGGCCTAAATTCGATTCCAAATGAAGACACTCCTTCCTCAGGTGATGCGGCATCAAACTCCGCCTCCCCTGAGAAGGGAACCTCGCCCAGTTAGAGGGAAATTTCTCCCTCTCTGGGTGAGGCTGGGGATATCTGGTCCCTTATTTGTGATATTCATACTGATATTTGGAGTAACCCTAGGACTTTCACATGGTTAATTGAACAACTATTTCACCCTGCCACATCACATACACCAACCCCTACACATGTCCCTAACTCCTTTCCTGATATCACTCCCTCCAATCACTCCCGTCCCAAACGTAGCACTACACCTACAGACCCACCATGCAAATCAGACAAGGTTAGGAGCACCACCTTATGTATACCCACGATTGCAACCGCCACCTTTCTGCTATAGTTTTCACGTCTAATAGACGTGAAGAGGGGGATTTGTTATATAAATATTCATACACATAGCTCATATAAACAAAGACATTCCGTCGTAAGAACACATACACCCAGCCAGAAGACTGACCCCCTCTTCCTTATATAAACACACATCTCATCTCCCTCTAACTGGCCGGTCCCAAGAGCAAAGAACTTTTGCTGTGCACCAATGGGGCCCGCTCTGGCTAGAGCAAGGCCCGCCTCCAACCCTCCGACCAGTCAAGAAGACCGAAACGACAAGACTCCACCTACTTTATTCTATGTATAAAAATGTATGTAACCATTGTATAGGCCTCTTTTTCACCTGGCTCCTTGCCGAGTCATGTGAACTAGGTCCGTGCACGTAAAACTGCGGGACAAGATATCTCTGACTCATTAAAACTGTCTTTTGTTACAACTGAAATCCACTCTGTCCAGCGTCCGTGATTTGGTCTCAACTCTCCAGTATTTGAACACTAACACTAGATGTCGCTAAATGACGTCATGGCCTAATTTGCATAATTGCCGTGTGCATGTAATTGTGATGGAGAGAGAGGAATAGAGGAATAACGTTGTGGGATAGACAAAAAGTGAGTAAAACACCCTAAATATGTTTAGAGCTACAATTTAACTTTCTTCTGTCAATTCTTGTTTTTTTTTAAGTCACAATTCCAACCCTCCTCCTTTATTCGCTTTTGGGACCCAAAGGTGACCCAAAAGAGACATTCTGGCAGAGTCACTTTGTTTTTTATTTGTTTTATTTGTTTAATTTTTTTTGTGTAGTTTTCTTAATTTGGTTTGGTTTTTAACCTTATGGTCCACTTAGGAGCCTACAACAAGTCAACATTTTTAACCATAACAGTCAGCCTACAACATTTTTAATCATAACATTTTTTACATGTAACATTTTTTACATTTTTTTTGTATACAATCTAAATGGACCAAAAATAGACAATAGAAAAAACTGTCAATGGCAATGTGAGAAAACTATGGTAACTAGTCTGGCCCTTTTTACAGTCCCCCCTCCTTTTAGTCAAGGCTGTCCATGGCAGGTTCAGCAACTGAGGGAGCTGACTTAAATGAGTAAGCAGCTGATGTGCCAAAAAGCTGCAAAACATTATCAGGCAGCTGGTGCTCATAGCAAGCCTCACCAGACAGCTTCAGTCCATATCGAATGTACAGGATGGAGTTAAGGGTCTGCAAGGACATCCAATTTCTAAGTTTGATTTTTACCACATTCATCTGGCTGAGTACTCTCTCGACTTCAGCCTTCGAGTGTGGCAAGGACAACACAGACACAGCAGCCATGGCAAGTTCTTGAAATGGGTTGATATCAGCTGCATCCCTGAACTTCGAAATCTCACTCCAGAAGCCCAGTGTGTTTTTTGTTTCATTCCATTTACTAAGATGGATGGCACGCCATTGCTGGACAATATTGTCTATCTCTGCAGGGGAGTAGCCAAGGAGCTTGGCTATTTTTTCGATTTCTCCAGGGCTCTTATTGTGCTTTAAAGTTTCCTCCACATGAAAAACTGACATGTACTGCAATGCGTCGATGTTGTCTGGCAGTCTCATCCTCAAGTCATTAGTGATGGGGATGGTGAAGGCTACACATCGCTTTCGGACATTGTTTTCATCCTCAGGCGCAAGGTGGAGCTCAGCTGCCTTTGACTCAAAAAGGTAACCAAGGTACGGTTTGGGACTGATGTATCCATCTATTGGTTGGCCCTTTGAGTGCATCAACATTTCCCAGTGGATTCAGCACCCTGCTGCTTACAGGCTTGATCAGGCTAACCAAGCTTTCAAGTAGCTTAAGAGGATCTACTTGCTCTCCCTCAAAAGCCTTGATGGCCAACTGTACCTCACCCAGACTTCAAAAAGTCAGATACAATATGTTTTGAGGATAACTGTACATGGAGTATAAAACCTCAGCCATGTAGCAGTGTTCACTGGACTTGGTGACTGTGAAATGCAGCCTAAGCTCCTCCCACTGGTCCAAAATGCGTGAAACCGCAGGTTCAATGGAGAGCCAACATGTGGCACACACCTTGGTTATCTGTAAAGGTTTCTGCCCACAGTTGATGGTCTCATATATGGCCTTGTAGGCCTCCCTGCACTTTGGAGACACTGAAAACAGTTATAAGTCTCTCGTACCAAGTACTCCACACTACGGGGGATGGTGTCATTGGAAGCATGACTTACAGCAAGCTAAACTACCTTATCACAACCCCCAGGTACTTAGAAACACTTACATTCGTGGACTCATCCAGGAGGATGAAACACTGGTCACCCACATCTGCAACCAACTTTTTCAGAAAGTATGGTGCTAGAACACCATTAATAATTTTTGTGCACTTTGTCCTGGGCATTTTGAAGTGGGTAGCAGCAGTGGAGTCTGAGAAAGCAGATCTACATGCTTCTCCAATGTGATCACATGCCAGCATGGAACAGTGTTCAGCGATAGCTAATGTCACGGTGGTGTTGTAATAACATATTAAAACATGTAATGACGCATTCACTGACTGTTGTTAAACACACTGATAACCCATGAATATACACTGCTCCAAACCCTTTGGGATGGGCTACAAAGACAAAGAACTCTGTCAAGAACCAATGGGATACTGACAACAGGCTGGAGAGGACTGTCTATCACCTACGAACAACCAACCAGGAGCCAGGACTACTAGAATCTACCTACGTAATTTCAATGTATAAATGTACTGCCCAAATATGTGGGACGCCCTCTTTTTCCGAAACCTCCCTAAGAGTGGACGATAGGAGCCGTGCTGCACGTTTGCCAGATATTACTATGCTAGATTAAAGTGCCTCAAATATACCGTATCCGCCTTGTCCAGAGTCTCATCTTGGTCTTGTTTCTCCTATAACTAATCATTGACAAATTGGTAGCAGAGGATGGTTGAAATCCATGAATTCGGTCCATAGATTTGATGAGAGAAAAGACAAGTTGACGACAGATTCTAGAAGGACGGGCGACCTGTCTACAGGAGCCATCGGGGATTCAACTCGCCTCAGGAAACTGACCAAAGAGCTCGACATTATAAAGGTACGCAGAACCGGTTTAATCGAATTCTGCATATTATAGTATAATCAATATCCAAATTATGGTCAGAAGTACTGAGTGCGTGAGTATGAATTGCCGTTAAAATTTATGAAAATTGTTCCGATAACCAAAGGCATTTGCATAATGATATCTGTGTAAATATATTGTTCAAATCTGATTCAAATAGTCCTGCAACAGTAATAAAATTACTGGGTGTCGTGGTGAGGAATTGGAGGACAGAATGTGATATGATGTGATATATTGTTTAAAATTTAATCCAAATAGGCTGGCAGTAGTTGATATGTAAATCAACTAGGTGTTACGGTGAAGGATTTGATAACAGAATTTGATGGAATGTGATGCACTGTTTTAATCGGGTCCAAATAGGCTGGCAATTTTCGATTTGGCAATCGTTTAGGTGTTACGGTGAGGGATTCGATAACTCAGTGAAATGAAATATGAATGAGATGATGAAATGTTTTGTTAATTGATCGAGACGTATATTTAAGACTGTAACTAGTGGAGTAGCATCCCACTAGGAGCAACAGTTAACAAGCTAAATAATTGGACTAGGAGTGAAGGAATTAAACCTGATCTCTCCAGATTAATGTCACTGATTCACCGTTCCATGAGACCGAGGGATACTGACCACCGGCTCTAAATTTGACCGCCGAGTCAAAAGTTTGGGCGGGGCTGTGCGGCCGCCGTGCCGTGTAACGAATTGATTTCTGTTCTCTTTGTGCTGTTGGGGTTGCCTAGAATTAATTTGACAAATATTATAGAAGGCATTTGAATGCATTGACATTGACCCAAAAGTAGGCGTTTGGGACACTAACATTTCGCCAGGCAGTAGAAATGTGTGAACCTGTAAAATTACTCCAGTAAAATACCCTAGACGCATAATTATCTCGCGAATATCCCTTTGCGATATTATAGTACAGCAATTCTACAAAACTCTGTGTGCACGAGGGTGAGACACGAGAGATAAGTCTGTGTGGGCACCAGGGATACATCGCTGGTTTCGACCAAGTGACGGGCTAAGTGCACATAGTTGCGGAGGGCCATAGTGCAATGTGCAACATTTAGTTGTTTTTAATTGTTTTACATAATTTTTTATCGGACCCAGACATAGTGAATCGTCAATATGGCCTCAATTACCGTTCCCAAACTCAAATTCAATGAATATTTAGATCAGAGAATACAGGAAAGGGCAGGAGGAAAACAGGAATATAAAACAATAAAGAAGATATGGGGGGAAATTAGGCTAAGAGAGTGAGGCAGAAAATAATAGCAGCCATTTTTTTTTCAAGAAGGAAGGAACGAAGGAGAGAGAGAGAGCGGAGGCGGAGCTGAGAATAGGGACATGGGCAATAGAGGAGACAAAAAGGACATGCCCACAAAAGAAACCTGATATGATGGAGGTGCTTGCTGGGGCCTCAGATGACGTCAGAGAAGGCACAAACAACAACCACAACACACCACCACCCACCGTGACCACCCCATCGGCCCGCTCTCTCTATACCTGCCACTGCCACAGGAAGAGAAGACTGAAGTGCCACCTCCCTATTCACAAAATCCATTCGCATACCTCCCACACAACCCATTTAAAAACCCACACCACACCAGCAGCCATACAGGCCCCGGTCTTCATGGTGAAGGGAGGACAGCTAAAAGGGAACATGACTGTGGGGATTCAAGAAGGCCACCTCGTCTGTGAAGAAAGGCCCGATTGCTCAATCCCCACAGCACTACAAGGCCCAGGTGGGTCCCTGCTGAACTACCCACAAGGAAGGGAAGGTGGATCTCAACCGGGCCTCCTAAAGAGAGAAGGCCACGATCTTATTCAGTTCTCCTCTACTCCAAACACAGACAATTAGCTGAAATCATAGGCTTGACACAAGCACTGAAAGGAGCAGGAAGGGGCCTGCCAACTTCCCCTACGCCCAGCAGTTGATCCACGCTTCGTTGAGTACCAGCCTGGGAAGACCGCCTTGATGGGACAGATGCCCCGCCTACATGGAGGAGCCTCTACATGGATACACTAACTGCAATGAAAATACTACTACCCAAAGCCACGAACACAGGATGAGGAGGAGGAGGAAGAGGACCCCCTCCTCTACAATACAACCACCCAGGGCCCAGCCACATGCAGCAGCAACAGCAAGATTACAACCAACCACAGTTTCAAGGTATGGCAGGGAACACCATGCCCTGGCCATAAAAGATGCCCACACTGTCTGAAACCCCAGAAGTGTACTGGCCAAAATGCCTACCCACAGGGCCCTCACATCCAGTTTAAGTTCAACCAACTGAAAGCTCAAATCTACACTGCACCCATATAAGACTCCCCAAGCTGAGATCCATTGCACACTCAATGCAACAGAAACCGATGACTGCCTCTACACTGCAGACTGGGACGAAGACAGGATGCACCTGACCCCTCCTATCAGGTGTTGTACCATTGTGTGTGGCCCAGAGGGGGTGGCAGCACCGGTCATCCTACGATCAAGGAACCTCCATGCACCCCTGGCCTGGATGGCTGAAGCATCAACAGCCATAGCACTCCTGAAAACAGATTTATCAGCGGCAGCAGCTCTGACTGCACCTGACTACAAGAACAAGTTCCATTTGGATGTTTCTGAAAGGGAAGGATTTACCTCATCCGTCCTATTCCAGAAACAAGAGGGGGAGAGACGGGTCTTGATGCACTACTCTTCCAAACTTGACCACATTGAGGTAGAACAGACAACATGCTCCAGATACGTTGCTGCAGTAGCAAAAGCTATTGAAAAAACAGCTCACAGCCATCATCCCTCAACCAGCATCGGCCCAATTAGCTGAAATCATCGGATTGACGCAGGCCCTCATCAGAGGAAAAGGAAAGACTGTGAATATCTATAGAGACTCAGCCCATGCCCATGAAGCAGTCCACACTGATGGACCCAGAACTTTTATGAGAAGCACATGGCCCCACACACACGAAGGCAAACTAAAGACCCTCCAAAAGGCCCTCACATAAAAATAAATATGACTGACTTATTTATTTTATGATTTATTTTATGACGAATGCAATGTTTGTGACAGACACAACCCAAAGAAACCATATCGAACACCAATGGGCTCATACCCATTACCTAATGCATGATTTCAGGTTATTAGCATAGAATACACAGACATGGGGACGGATAAGGTGGTTAATGGGAAACAATACCTATTAGTGATGGTGGATAGGTTTTCCAAATGGGTAGAGGCAATTCCAGCGGCGGGGGAGGATGCGAAGTCAGTTATAGGCCACAATCCCAAGATCTCATGGAACGCGCAAGTCAAACGTATGTGCCGGGTCGAAGTTGAAATGGGTCGAAGCCCTGCCCCTGGCGTTGATGGCCATGAGAGCCTCACCAGGATCAGGCACCCATCTCTCTCCTCATGAGATAATGACTGGTAGAGTCATGCCTGGCCCACCAAGGGAGGGAGGTCATATGCCCGCCCTTGATGTGCAATAAATTGTAATGTCTAATTATGTGAAAAAACTGACGGTTCTCTCTGCAGCACTCTACCCAGGTTCACAAGGTCCCGGAGGGGGAGCTGCCGGGGGACACGCCACCACTGAAGGTAAAACTTGGAGACTGGGTAAGGGGAAAGGTCCACAAGAGAAAGTGGCTGGAACCCAGGTGGACTGGTCTGTACGAAGTGAAGGAGGTTACTTCACACTCAGTCCAGGTCAAAGGTAAATTGGGCGCACCTTGGCACCACCTCACACATTGTACACCAGCTCCAACCCCTTCCCGCACACTGACGGAAGTCAGAACCGACCTAAGTGGTCTACATTCGGCCCCAAATCTTGCACCTCCTTAGTCAGGGAAAATGGGAGGTTCAGCCCCATATTCACTGACTAAGTCACACCGTACTCCTTGGGAGCGGTTGGGGATCTCCGGACCCCTGTTTGTTATTTTTCTTCTCATGGGAGGAGTCACTGTATGTACACTCACATGGCTTATAAACCAACAGATGCACCCACTACAGACTCACACACTGAATTCTACTCTGCCAGGTGAAACTAACTCTCTCTCTTTTCCCTCTTATCTACCACAAGACCATACCGTTTCTAGGCGTGAGGTGGGGGTCACTAAGTGCACCCCCCAGGAGTTGAAGAGCACCACCTTGTGTTTGCCTTTCAATGCCACCACCACTGTTTACCTGCCTTGGGGCCTTTTGGGTCATGCGAAAAATAGTTTGGGGCTACCTGCCTGGACCTATTCCAGTTTTAACTGGTATATAACCAAAGGGGGATATGGTGAGTGGTCTTGGAAAAACTTGGTGGCAGAAACGGGGCATGACTGGTCCAGCTATTCCAAGGGACGGGTTGTTCTTGCCTGGCGCAAACGGCTTACATTTTCACGCACTGGTTTTCAACTAAAGCTGATTGTACGACCTGGAACCACTATGGGGTGTCAGGTTTTTACGTTGGCCCCATATGTAGATACCGACAGGGCTGAAGTCCATTTCACACTATATATCTGGGTTACGCCAGAACCACAGCCTACTTCTGTGACGGTGCGTGACGATATGGCAAAGCCACATACCCTGCCCCAGCACAGGGATGGGTGGGGTTCTGCTGTTTTAGTGGTCACCACCCCTACCCCGGATGAGAACATTCGGGTTGCTACAGGTATCTCAGGTTTGTCTAACAATTGGCTATTATTGACCGAACAAGCAGCCAATACAACCCCCACTAGTTGTGTAGTTTGCATGGGTGCCCGACCATTGCTCCGCATTGTCCCGGCTACTGTCGAGATCGGATGTTTAATGCCCCTTATGGACCAAGACAATCCGACTGGTAATTGTTTCTTGTGGGATGCAGTTTACCCTGTTGTCTCCGCTACGGACAGGGCACCAGTATTTTCCTCTGATGTTGCCAGGGCCGAATTCTCCTGTATTAACATGACAGGGGGTATACTACAGTTAGGTTTGCTCCCTGTTGGTTGGTGTACAAATACTATCGTAGTAGTTGGTGTTTTTAAGCCAGTGATCAGGGCTGACATCTGGTGGTGGTGTGGGGGACCTCGGCTTTTTGACAGACCTCCCAATAAGGCTACGGGTACTTGTGCGCTTGTAACACTTCTACTGCCTATCTCTGTTTACCCTATAGGTGTGGGTGATTTGGTGACCCGGATACAGGCTGTGGACCCACAGTTTCTGCCTACCAGAACCAAGCGGGAAGCAGCCCTGACTGTTGGGGATCCCACATATATTGATGCTATAGGTGTTCCTAGGGGGGTCCCTGATGAGTACAAGCTGGTGGACCAGGTCGCCGCAGGTTTTGAATCATCTCTCTGCTGGTGGTGCACTGTGAATAAAAATGTTGACCGCATTAACTATATACATTTCAATGTCCAAAAATTAGGGAACTGGACTCAACAGGGTTTTGAGGCCGTACATGGTCAACTGGCGGCTACCTCCCTTATGGCTTTTCAAAATCGCATTGCCGTTGACATGTTGCTGGCTGAGAAGGGTGGGATATGTTTTATGTTTGGGGAGCAATGTTGCACATTTATCCCCAATAACACAGCCTCTGATGGCAGTCTCACTGTTGCGTTAGAAGGACTACGTACCCTGAATGGTAAAATGAAATCCCACTCTGGGGTTGATACCAGCACGTGGGACTCCTGGATGGATGCATTTGGTAAATATAAGGTTCTGGTCTCTTCTATTCTGGTCTCTATCTCTGTGTTTGTTGCAATATTAACCCTCTGTGGCTGTTGTTGCATCCCATGTGCCCGCTCCCTGCTTTCTCGAGTCATTACTTCTGCTATTGCACCAAATAATGACCCTGCACTGATGTTCCCCCTCCTACAACAGGAGGATCCTCTGGTGGAGTTTGAAACATGCACATATGAGTAATTTTCACGTCTCTTTGGAGACGTGAAGAGGGGGACTACAAATTTCCTAAAATTTCCTATTCTATTTTTCTTACTTTTAGTTTTTGTCACGTCTAATAGACGTGAAGAGGGGGTGTTGTAATAACATATTAAAACATGTAATGACGCATTCACTGACTGTTGTTAAACACACTGATAACCCATGAATATACACTGCTCCAAACCCTTTGGGATGGGCTACAAAGACAAAGAACTCTGTCAAGAACCAATGGGATACTGACAACAGGCTGGAGAGGACTGTCTATCACCTACGAACAACCAACCAGGAGCCAGGACTACTAGAATCTACCTACGTCATTTCAATGTATAAATGTACTGCCCAAATATGTGGGACGCCCTCTTTTTCCGAAACCTCCCTAAGAGTGGACGATAGGAGCCGTGCTGCACGTTTGCCAGATATTACTATGCTAGATTAAAGTGCCTCAAATATACCGTATCCGCCTTGTCCAGAGTCTCATCTTGGTCTTGTTTCTCCTATAACTAATCATTGACAGTGGCCTCAGCATTTTTTGCGGAGTAATTCTTTTTAACCATAAATGGCAGCTTGTTTTGGGTGGAGCTGTTATAAGGCCTTGCCTTTTGAGTATATTTTTGAGTTGTCATGTGTTTTTTACATCACTAAGTTTGGCGTAGAAATCAGCCTTACAATACAGGCAGTATGCCCGTGTATCATCTCCAATAAACGGCTTCAACAAGCCTTTGAATTCTGGGTTTGATTCCCACTCCTTTCTGTATTTTTGAGTGTACAATTTAGACTGAGACATGATGAGCTAGCCAGCTAGATGTTTAGCTTATGTCACAGAGAGAGAGATACACACACACACACACAGTGGACAAGGTGAGTAAGTGACTGAGGCTGTGTGAGTCAAATGCAGTGATTTATTTTTGCGCAGTGATTCATTTTAGACAAAAAACATTTTACATTTACATCCCACCCTGAATGTAAGCCAGGGCGGGATCAGCCAGCGGAGGCTTCCCGCATGTGCGATTCATTTGCAGTCTGGAAATGGAGGGGTGAACATCTCCTGCTCTGACTGCAGCTGGGCGGGACTGCTGTGCGAGGACTGGGCCGCCCATGAGAGCTTTGGGACGGGGCTGGGGCCCACGACAGCACCCGCTGCTCGTTGAGAAGAGTAAGAATGATACGTGCTTTCAGGTCAGAGTCTCCAAAAGTCTCCAATAACACCAGAAAATGTTTTTCGCTAGTAGATTTTTGAATACTCGCTAAATATAGCAACAAAGTCGCTAAGTTGGCAACACTGCTGACAGGTGCATACGAGACAAACAGAAATTAAGCCGATGGTGGAATACAAAAACGTTATTGTTCTCTCAACTACATTGCAAATAGATTTATGCAATAGATTTCTTGGAAAGAAAATTGAAATGGGGGTGTTAAAGTCAAGCAATCTATCCATGTGGAAGTCCTTTCATGTCCATTCAGTTCGGCAATGCTAGTCAGTATATGACCACTGTGGCATAGTCATGGCCTTGTTCAAACTTGACTGAGTAGGATGGAGGAGCACCAGCATGGGACACGGTGGCATAGCACAAATCATCTTCACCTTCCTGTTATTGTAACAAAGGGATGAGGACAAATCACTATTTGAAAGAAAACATCAAATCATCAAATCCTTTCAATAAACCACAATTCCAACTGTTATTCATTTATAACATGTTTATATGTTGTGTGCCAGCCCACTGTACTGTTTATGCACAGAAAACCAAAAAAGCACTATGGTGGCAAAGTGGAGGAAAAATGTGAGGCAGCTACATAAAAACATAATTATGTCATGGCCTTTTCTTCTTCTCCTCTTCATAATGACACTGGATGGTGACTTTTGACCACAGCCCTCTGGGCTTCCACCCAGGCAGCTCTGACCCCTTTACTTGGAGGGAGCATTGGTTGTGGCTGACATTTGATCGACCAAGCTCCTTGAGTTTAGAATCCACATAGAACAAACACTGCTGACCCTCTACAAGGGCAGAGGACTCACTGCTCAGCTCAACCACCAGGGTCACAAACTTCAGGCTTACTGAGATCTGGTGCTTCTTCTGGGTAATCCAAGTGTTTGTCTGTTTCTCCTTGTCCCCTTGAAGGATGAGGAAAGAGAGAGGTAGTTGAGGAAAGAGAGAGGTAGTTGAGGAAAGAGAGAGGTAGTTGAGGAAAGAGAGAGGTAGTTGAGGAAAGAGAGAGGTAATTGAGGAAAGAGAGAGGTAGTTGAGGAAAGATAGGTTTGAAAACATTGTAGTGAAAAAACTACGATTTGTGTCCGTTCTAAAACTAATTCAACATGCAAAATTATTCCCTTCTTTAGAGCGCAACATTTATTTCCCAGCCTTTGATTACCATGCAAATCACAAAAGTACATCCCTAATGTTGAATGACAAAACAAGCAAGAGAAGGGGAGAAACGTACCTGCATCTGTTAACTGTAGTTCAAGAGAGACTACAAGAAATGTCGTTCATTGTTATTCCAACCAAAAGTACAACTAGGGATATTGTTATGGAAGTCAATTATTTGACATTTTATTAGACAGTACAATAATGATATTATTAATAGTACATAACTCACACATAAGGCACCAGCAGCACATTCATTGGATCACAGTTAAGAGTTCTTTAAACCTGCCACCTGTTATTATGTATAATACAGAGAGAGAAGTGAAACAGGATATATGGAAATGAGAAATGCTTTCGGGGGCGACTATCTTCACATGCTCTCGAAAATGTTTTTAGAAATATACACAGGAGCTGTTGGTTGTAGATAATGACTCAGGCAATGCCACAATAGTGAGTGTGAGAGTGACACACTGTATTTTGTGTCTCCCCTCTCTCCTTTTATGGTGAAACAATAGCTCCCACCTATGACCCTTCTGTGATGGTGCATCATTTTCATATACACTATCATACCTATATCTGTCATAGGTTTGTAATGTGCTCCAATTGCAGGGGTAGATAAGACTGATCTGGGTGGGCATATCTGTCCTAAGATCTGTAACGAACATGTTACGTCTGTCGGGAGCACAGAGGTTATGAGAGTTATGTTCATGCAAGATTTTGTTCTGGGTATTCTAGATTAGGTTGGGCCTATACAGGCCTAACTGGCAGGAACCGCTTGTTATTGCAAAAAGTATATTTAAAATATTATTGAATTGTTGCAATTATCATGTGGGTTTACAATTGGTCTGAGAGGAACAGATGTTGACAGACTACAGGAAGAGGGTAGCAGAAAATCAGGAAGCAGAGAGAGGAAATATGGAGGTAGTGTATCAACAGGTGGAAGTAAAGTCACATACTGTAAGTAAACTGTGATAATAACAAAACATATTTTTTAAAGTAACAGTGGTGTAAAGTACTTAAGTAAAAATACTTTAAAGTAATACTTAAGTAGTTTTTGGGGTATCTATACTATATTCATATTTGTGTCTTCTTTTACTTTTAGTTCACTATATTCCTTAAGAAACATTGTAATTTTTACTCCTTACATTTTCCTTGACACCCGAAAGTACTCATTACATTTTGAATGCTTAGCAGGACAGAAAAATTGTCAAATTCACACACTTATCAGCCGAACATCCCTTGTCATCCCTACTGCCTCTGATCTGGCAGACTCACTAAACTGACATGATTTGTTTGTAACTGATGGCTGAGTGATGGAGTGTGCCCCTGGCCTTCTGTAAAAAAGAAGAATAAAAAGAAAATGGTGCATTCTGGTTTGCTTAAGATAAGGAATTTGAAATGAGTTATACATTCACTTTTGATACTGAAGTATATTTTAAATCAAATACTTATAGACTTTTACGTTTTAAGTAGAATTTTACTGGGTGACTTTTACTATTACTTGAGTCATTTTCTATGAAGGTATCTTTACTTTTACTTAAGTATGTTTGTTGAGTACTTTTTCCACCACTGAAAACGAATATACACCAGACATGGTTAAAGAGAGAGATGTAGAGAGAGAGATGTAGAGATGTAACAAGCAAAGTTTGACATGTGTTCTACCCTCTTGTGGCTTTGAGTCTATATTGACTCTTGTCAAGGAGTGAAATAGATTGGTGACTACTGATTGGTGACTGCTGACTAGATTCGGTAACTCAATTATGGAAAATATTTATTTTATGTTTCAGACAAAGTGTACTTTTCATTTATTTCATTTAACCTAAAATACAAATAGTTGAAGATGCTTGTTTTCAGAAAGGAGTAGATATCTTTAGTCTTTGATGTTGTGGCAGGATTTGTTTTTGTACTATGAGTAAATTATGATCCAATATGAAAACAAAATATAGGATTGTAACTGTAAACTATGGAAAAACATGTTATCCAGTAAATATTTATTCTTCTATGATTCTGCTAAGAGGGTGTACTCTCCAGCTATTTCAAACTTGATCTTGGTGCGCCCAGGTCCAACTTGGTTACCGGTCACTGTTGCATATTGAAGACTAGCTCGGTCACTGGTATATGTCACTGTAGTGTATTGCAGACTAGTGTCCTCTTCCTGTAAGAGAGAGCTCAAGTCACTTTGAGCTGTGTGCACAGCAGGGTTGTCTTTGGTGCTATTTGCAATATTGCTTGATATTTTGGTAGTAAAGTGCATATTGGCTACTTCACACTGCACTGGTTCAAACCAACTCACCTCATCCCTAGAAGGCTTTGTGATGACAGAATCTGTTTAATATGAGAGAATGAGGGAAAATAAAACACTGAACAAAAGGAGATAAAGGCAGTGGTGGTTTAGTTAACTCTCATACTCACAGACACAAGGTGGGGTTTGGTCTTGCTGTTCAGGTGGGCTTCTGTCGAGACAATGCAGTACAGTCAGAAAGATATAGCCGTAAATGAATAAAGAAAAATAATGTACATCTAAAATGAATACACCAGTCTTACCCAGTATTTACAGGCCTGCCTTGAACCCCTTCAAAAGATACATAGAGATAATTTAGCAATTTTGAACATAACTCCAAGTAGCATTTGGAGCAAAATAAGAATGTGTTATGAGTAGACCAATCTGAAAGCACGCACCACACTTGCATTGGAAAACACACAGCACAGACCCAGCTAGCAGAACCAGGAAAAGGGAACCAGCACCCAGACTTATGACGACGAGGAACTTTGTACCTGAAGAAACGGTTAGTGAATGAGGCTCCTAATGAAACTGACAGTGACTCATCTGTACAGTATATCCTGACCTTACAATGACTAGTATGTTAGTGCAAATAAGACTTACTAATAGTGACTATTGAGATACTTAACAGTTTAGAGATGTTAGAAACGTATCAATAGCTGTACATTTAGAAGGAGAGTCATTCACTAAACTTGTATTTTGAAGTTCTTAGGACCACTAACAGCTCATTTAAAACCAAACCAATGTTACTTACCTCTTCCTTGGGCTGTGGTATTGTTGCTTGTCTCATTCTGAACAGGTAAACTGAACGTTGATGGGGAACTAGTAGCTCCTGGAGGATTTATAACTGAAATAAATAAAACATTGATATGTGTAAATTAATAATATATTAGTCTTGCAATTCAACAGTAGACCGACAGAAGATTGACACATTTGAAATCACAGAAATTGATGGGCTCTAGTCTTCCTCACCATCTATGGTGATACCGAGGGGTTTACTATGCTGTGATGTCACAGTATCTTCACCCTCTACCACCAGCTCCACAGCACAGGTGATGAAGATCTCTCCAGCACTGCTACTCTTCCTCTGCAGTTCCTCTTCTGCCACTCTCCCCACACAGACATTGTCTTTGTAGGGTAGTTTTTTAAAGTGTGAGTCACCATTGTTCAGATTAAAGTAGCATGAGGTGCCAGCCTTGGCCTCACATCGAAGATTGAGGTATTTCCCAATCTTAAACACATGAACACTGGGCTTTCCAATTGGATCTGTTTGTAAATTGTGAAAGTAATTTATGAAGTCAATTAACAAGTGGGAAGTGTACTCTGGTGAACATGTGCTTTGGAGTACTGTAAAACTGCCACTTACCACCCACATTAAGTCTTCGAGCATCACTAGGTTTTGAGGTTTTGATCGTTTCACCTTCTCTGTTCTGTAGAATTACACAGCTGAGATCTACTTCAGTCTTGTTCCACCTTTTGAACTCATTCCAGAGCAACTTGAACTGGCAAGCACCCTGCTTGTAATCCAGTTTCTTTATAGGGTTGGGGTCATGATCTTTGTAGAATTTGCACTCTGTGCCTTTTGGTGACTCACAGCCTACTGTAACAGGTGTAGCTACATTGATGTACCCAGGGGAAAATACAATAGTGGGAGTGGGAACCAAATCTGTTTAGAGAAATAGAGAGAATCTATGAAATTATGAGTGATAAGAATCTTGATTCAGAATGTAATTGTATGTGGAGTATCACTTCCTTGTCTCTCTATTTACAACTAAATATATTTCATAATAAAGATATGGCACTTCAAGCATTGTGTTACTCTACATTAGTTGTGAAAAGTAGTGTACAAATATATTATCAAA
Organism: Oncorhynchus clarkii lewisi; assembly: GCF_045791955.1. NCBI lineage: Eukaryota > Metazoa > Chordata > Actinopteri > Salmoniformes > Salmonidae > Oncorhynchus > Oncorhynchus clarkii. The sequence goes on along the minus strand of NC_092151.1, from coordinate 27,496,402 downwards.
AAAAGACTTTTATGCCTAAAATAAATAAATAGCTGTTGAGCTGGACAATTAATGAAGTGACATTTGTTAATATGTACCTGCACAACTTTATTTTACCGCAACACCGGCAACATCTTCGAACAAGATAAAAACAACTTAGTGAGACATTTTACAAGCCTTACTATAAGGCATAATAAAGGCTCATACATACTTAGAACAAGTTATAAAGCATACATTAAGTAACATACTACCAAAACTTTAAATCCATGTAAAGAGATATTGATCCAAAGACCAAAATAATTGAATACTCACAAATGAGAAGAATAAAATAAAAATACATATTTTCCACTTTCTTCCGTCAGTGAAGTGAACTCCACACATAGACTGTCATGTCAGAAAACTGATGTGTGTTTGGTAGGACACAGAAAAACCTACAGAGGAGGATATGGAGACTCACGAGTGATGTTGTGACAGATCACTAGTGACGCTGAAGAAAATGACCTTATTTTCATTGACCACTAAGGGGCTGTCCATGTGGTCCACACTACATTATACTTACTGAAAATATAGGTAACTACAGCACAGCTATTTCAAATAGGAGAACTATTGTGATTAATTGATCAAATAAACTTCTTGACTTTTCAAAGAGTTACTTTATAGTATACACACACAAATAAACAAAACCAAAACTAGATATGCAGTAGCTTAACAGCAACATCACCCTAATAACTTCTAGGCAGGACACTAGAGATACGGGCCATAAACTTATATTTCTCCCTTAAGGTGACCTGACTTGACCTCAACCCCCCTCCATCAGACCCTCCACGGCTCTCTCCCTTCATCAATACCTGTCACATGTATTTCGCTTCCCTGCACTCAACACATTCCAAGCTTAATTGCACACACTATATACCTTCCTCCTATAACCATTCACTTCTGGTGTAGACCCTCTAAACCTCAGCACTCCATCAGTGACATGAATAAGTATATTTTCATATTCTCAGAATCCAACACAACACACTCGTTGACATGATCAAATGAGTTCAGTTACTGATGTATTGTGTTTATTTGAATTTGGATAATTTGATGGATAGTTTCTTGTTTGAGATTAATTCACCCCACGACTTTCACAGCTTTGTAATGGAGGTGACTAATGCTTCTCCAAATGAGGAAATGGCAGATACCTTGATCCATGTCTGTTTAGTTAACATAATACATATTTCCAGTCAGAGTAATCAGTCTGTGCCAACTAAGTCATGGCTTGGATTGCATCCATAGATCACATTACTTTTATGCATTTTTGGCTAACTTCGTTTTTTAGATGCAAATCCAAGCATTGAAGAAATGCAAAACAGGAATAAAAATATACTTTAGTTGTTTTTTATTTCATCACCAATCAATTGTTTCACATTTTTTGGTAAATCACAGGAGGAAAGGTAATGCATTGTTTCTCAAATAATGAATATTTCTGTGATAGTACTGGATAACATTGACATCAACTCCTTGTAGGACGCACCAGTTTCTTTTAAAGGTTGGATATTTTTTTAATGTGAATCTTGCAATATATCCAGAAATTATACAATTGACATGTTATTTATTTAAATTGTAGTATGATAGATCTTGTTCTCATCCATCTGGGTTTGAGGGCTAGGGACAGAGTGTTAGGGGACCAGTTGCAGCACAATGGCTTATTGTGGCACATCTCAGCTTAGATCATGACCACAATTCCATTTCTGTGTCTTTCCACACCTCTTCATGTTCTCTGACAAGTCATTTCTGTTGATGGATATAGACATGAGCTTCATACAGTATGAAGATGTGAATAGCAAGCCGTATGCTGGGTTGTTTGCTTCTCCTCATCTCTAGAAATAGAAGTGTACCTGTATGATCAGTACCCTCACTGTGGTCACATCTATGTGACAAACAGACTCGACACACTCTGCTAAATCTCAGGTACAACAGTGAACATCATGAGTCATCGGACCGTTGAAGCTCGTTGAAGACCTTTGAAACTCAACTGCTGTGTAATCTGAACACAATGCTGTCTCCTCTCAGAGTGGCTCCTCAACTTCCAACAAAAATAAACATTTCCAACAAGATTTACAATATACTGTACAAGCTCTATTTCCACTGGATAACACAACATCCATGAGCAGAACAAAATGAAATGCTAATAAAATTGCTGTATTTTAGACATATAAACTCATTACACATGAAACACTTTGCATAATATAAAATACATTAACAAGCAGTGGGGAGTAAAGAGCATTGTTCTACACACACATATTGCAGCTTAGATGGGTTTTGGTCAAGACACGACAATTCACCAGTACATTCAAACAGATAATATAGAAACATGCATGAGTAAATATTTATGAATAAATAGACCACTCTTACCTCCGTTTGACATTACCTTGCAGATCAACTTCAGAGATAAAAGTATGATGAAAACAAATCACATGGGCAAGTTGTATAGCTCATTAAAGACATGACAAAAGCCTTCGGAACAACAAACAGATGTAGGATCTTAATTTGAGCCAGTTTGCTACAGCAGGAAAATAATCCTGCAGTAAGAGGAAATGTCAATTATCATGTGGATGAAAATTAATGGACATTTTTGTTGGGGTTGATACATTTCTTCTAGGGCAAATCAAGTTTGAAAATTTCAAAGCGGAAAATACAAACTTTAGAAATATTTTTAAAGCTCAAATGCACTGCAAGTTTGCATTTCCTGCTGTGCAGGAAAATTCTCAGAAACAAAAGAGTAATGAAATGAAGTTCCTACATCCGTTACAATTTGTGAGTATGAGAAGGCATGCACCACGTCTATACCAGAGAAGACACAGAACAAATTCCATCAGCAGAATGATAACATAGACAACAGCACGAAGACTGGTATACTGGTAGAAGGAGATCTCTGAGATGGATTCTGGAAAGGAAAGGGACATCGCTATCAAAAACAGTATCTGAATAGGCACTTGCTGATGTATTTCAACAAATTGAGCTAACAATAACCATGTTCATTTAATACACCTTCTTCTTGGGTAGTTATACTACTGACTGACCAATTTACCTCCAAGTGGGATGGAAGTGGTGCCTCGAGGAGGATTTAGAACAAAAATAAATAAAACAATGATATACACAGTATGTACATAAATTATATTCAGTATTAGTCTTGCAATACAGCAATAGATAGACAGAGGATTGTCATGATAATATTTTCACATTAAATTTAACACCAAACCAATGTTACTCACCTTTTCCTTGGGCTGTGACATTGCTGCCTGTCTTCTCCTGATCAGGTTTGATTAAACTGAACGTTGTAGCTCCTGGAGGATTTATAACTGAAGTAAATAAAACATTGATATGTGTAAATTAATAATATATTAGTCTTGCAATACAACAGTAGACTGACAGAATATTGACACATTTGAAATCACAGACATTGATGGGCTCTAAGTCTTCCTCACCATCTATGGTGATACCGAGGGGTTCACTATGCTGTGATGTCATAGTATCTTCACCCTCTACCACCAGCTCCACAGCACAGGTGATGAAGATCTCTCCAGCACTGCTACTCTTCCTCTGCAGTTCCTCTTCTGCCACTCTCCCCACACAGACATTGTCTTTGTAGGGTAGTTTTTTAAAGTGTGAGTCACCATTGTTCAGATTAAAGTAGCATGAGGTGCCAGCCTTGGCCTCACATCGAAGATTGAGGTAATTCCCAATCTTCAACACCTGAACAATGGGCTTTCCAATTGGATCTGTTTGTAAATTGTGAAAGTAATTTATGAAGTCAATTAACAAGTGGGAAGTGTACTCTGGTAAACATGTGCTTTGGAGTACTGTAAAACTGCCACTTACCACCCACATTAAGTCTTCGAGCATCACTAGGTTTTGAGGTTTTGATCGTTTCACCTTCTCTGTTCTGTAGAATTACACAGCTGAGATCTACTTCAGTCTTGTTCCACCTTTTGAACTCATTCCAGAACAACTTGAACTGGCAAGCACCCTGCTTGTAATCCAGTTTTCTGATAGGGTTGGGGTCGTGATCTCTGTAGAATTTGCACTCTGTGCCTTTTGGTGACTCACAGTGTACTGTAACAGGTGTAGCTATATTGATGTACCCAGGGGAAAATACAATAGTGGGAACCAAATCTGTTAAGAGAAATAGAGAGAATCTATGAAATTATGAGTGATAAGAATCTTGATTCAGAACGTATTTGTATGTGGAATATGACTTCCTTGTCTCTCTATTTGCAACAAAAAATATATGGTTTTTAATAAAGATATGGCACTTTAAGCATTGTGCTACTCCATATTAGTTGTGAAACAGTAGTGTACAAATTTGTCATCAAAAAAACACTTTTATGTCTAAAATAAATAAATAGCTGTTGAGCTGGACAATAAAAGAAGTCACATTTGGTAATATGTACCTGCACAACTTTCTTTTACCGCAACACCGGCAACATCTTCGAACAAGATAAAAACAACTTAGTGAGACATTTTACAAGCCTTACTATAAGGCATAATAAAGGCTCATACATACTTAGAACAAGTTATAAAGCATACATTAAGTAACATACTACCAAAACTTAAAATCTATGTAAAGAGATATTGATCCAAAGACCAAAATAATTGAATACTCACAAATGAGAAGAATGTAAGACAAAGACATATTTTCCACTTTCTTCCATCAGTGAAGTGAACTCCACACATAGATTGTCATGTCAGAAAACTGATGTGTGTTTGGTAGGACACAGAAAAACCTACAGAGGAGGATATGGAGACTCACGTGTGATGTTGTGACAGATCACTAGTGACGCTGAAGAAAATGACCTTATTTTCATTGACCACTATGGGGCTGTGCATGTGGTCCACCCTAAATGGAACTTACTGAACATATAGGTAATTTCAGCACAGCTATTTCAATATGAGAACTCTTGTGATATTTTGATCAAATAAACTTCTTGACTTTTGAAAGAGTTACTTTAAACTATACACACAAATAAACAAAACCAAAACTAGATATGCAGTAGCTTAACAGCAACATCACCCTAATAACTTCTAGGCAGGACACTAGTGATACGGGCCATAAACTTATATTTCTCCCTTAAGGTGACCTGACTTGACCTCAACCCCCCTCCATCAATAATCCACGGCTCTCTCCCTTCATCAATGCCTGCCACATGTAATTGCTTCCCTGCAATCAACACATTCCAAGCTTAATTGCGCACACTATATGTAACGGCTCTCGTCGAAAGGAGTGGACCAAAGCGCAGCGTGGAAAGTGTTCATGACTTTTATTATCGAAAAACACTCAAACAAAATAACAACGTGAACAGTTCTGTCAGGTGCAGACACTAAACAGAAAACAAGACCCCACAAAACCCAAAAGGAAAATGACAACTTATATATGATCCGATCAGAGACAACGATAAACAGCTGACTCGGTTTGGGAACCGCACTGGCAAAAAAACAAAGAAATAGAAAACATAGACTTTCCCACCCGAGTCACACCCTGATCTAATGAAACATAGAGAATAATAAGGATCTCTAAGGTCAGGGCGTGACACTATATAGATTCCTCCTATAACCATTAACTTCTGGTGTAGACCCTCTAAACCTCAGCACTCCATCAGTGACATGAATAAGTATATTTTCATATTCTCAGAACCCAACACAACACACTCGTTAACATGATCAAATGAGTTCAGTTACTGATCTATTGGGTTTATTTGTAGTTGGACAATTTGATGGATAGTTTCTTGTTTGAGATTTTTCACCCCACGACTTTCACAGCTTTGTAATGGAGGTGACTAATGCTTCTCCAAATGAGGAAATGGCAGATACCTTGATCCATGTCTGTTCAGGTTACATAATACATATTTCCAGTCAGAGACATCTGTCTGTGCCAACTAAGTCATGGATTGGATTGCATCCATAGATCACATTACTTTTGTGGATTTATGGCTAACTTAGTTTTTTGGAAGCAAATCCAAGCATTGAAGAAATGCAAATCAGGAATCCAAATATACACTGCTCAAAAAAATAAAGGGAACACTCAAACAACACAATGTAACTCCAAGCCAATCACACTTCTGTGAAATTAAACTGTCCACTTAGGAAGCAACACTGATTGACAATTTCACATGCTGTTGTGCAAATGGAATAGACAACAGGTGGAAATTATAGGCAATTAGCAAGACACCCCCAATAAAGGAGTGGTTCTGTAGGTGGAGACCACAGACCACTTCTCAGGTTCACACTGAGCACATCTGACAGACGTGACAGAGTCTGGAGACGCCGTGGAGAACGTTCTGCTGCCTGCAACATCCTCCAGGATGACCGGTTTGGCGGTGGGTCAGTCATGGTGTGGGGTGGCATTTCTTTGGGGGGCCGCACAGCCCTCCATGTGCTCGCCAGAGGTAGCCTGACTGCCATTAGGTACCGAGATGAGATCCTCAGACCCCTTGTGAGACCGTATGCTGGTGCGGTTGGCCCTGGGTTCCTCCTAACGCAAGACAATGCTAGACCTCATGTGGCTGCAAGAGGAAGGCATTGATGCTATGGACTGGCCCGCCCGTTCCCCAGACCTGAATCCAATTGAGCATATCTGGGACATCATGTTTCGCTCCATCCACCAATGCCACGTTGCACCACAGACTGTCCAGGAGTTGGACAGGCATTGTAGGGAGGTCATACAGGCACGTGGAGGCCACACACACTACTGAGCCTCATTTTGACTTGTTTTAAGGACATTACATCAAAGTTGGAGCAGCCTGTAGTGTGGTTTTCCACTTTAATTTTGAGTGTGACTCCAAATCCTGACCTCCATGGGTTGATAAATTTGATTTCCATTGATAATTTTTGTGTGATTTTGTTGTTAGCACATTCAACTATGTAAAGAAAAAAGTATTTAATAAGAATATTTCATTTATTCAGATCTAGGATGTGTTACTTTTGTGTTCCCTTTATTTTTTTGAGCAGTGTATATTAGTTGTTTTTTTATTTCATCACCACCAATAAATTGTTTCACATTTTTGGTAAAACACAGGAGGAAATGTTATGGATTGTTCCTCAAATAATGAATATTTCTGTGATAGTACTGGATAACATTGACATCAACTCCTTGTAGGACGCACCAGTTTCTTTTAAAGGTTGGACATATTTTTATTTGAATCTTGCAATATATCCAGAAATTGTACAATTGGCATGTTATTTATTTAAATTGTAGTATGATAGATCTTGTTCTCATCCATCTGGGTTTGAGGGCTAGGGACAGAGTGTTAGGGGACCAGTTGCAGCACAATGGCTTATTGTAGCACATCTCAGCTTAGATCATGACCACAATTCCATTACTGTATATTTCCACACATCTTCATGTTCTCTGACAAGTATTTTCTATTGATGGATATAGACATGAGCGTCATACAGTATGAAGATGTGAATAGCAAGCCGTTTGCGGTGTTGTTTGCAGGGGTGATGTTGGTGCTTCTCCTCATCTCTAGAAATAGAAGTGTACCTGTTTGTTGCGAATCAACTTCAGAAATAAAATTATGATGAAAACAAATCATGCGGGCAAGTTATATAGCTATTAAAATACATGATAAAAACTTTTAGAACAACAAACAGATGTAGGAGCTCACAATAACCATGTTTATTTAATATACCTTCTCCTTGGGCAGTTATACTACTGACTGACCTATCCTCTACTGACTGGACCTGGTTTCTCCAGGAGGATTTACAACCAAAATAAATAAAACAATGATACAATACAGTAATAGACAGACAGAGGATTGTCATGATAATATTTTCACAGTTCATCTAAAACCAAACCAATGTTACTCACCTCTTCCTTGGGCTGTGACATTGCTGCTTGTCTTCTCCTGACCAGGTTTGATTAAACTGAACGTTGATGGGGAACTAGCAGCTCCTGGAGGATTTATAACTGAAGTAAATAAAACATTGATATGTGTAAATTAAGACCGTGCACATTCGGAGTAGACATTAACCCACAGACCGTGCACATTCGGAGTAGACTTTAACCCACAGACCGTGCACATTCGGAGTAGACTTTAACCCACAGACCGTGCACATTCGGAGTAGACTTTAACCCACAGACCGTGCACATTCGGAGTAGACTTTAACCCACAGACCGTGCACATTCGGAGTAGACTTTAACCCACAGACCGTGCACATTCGGAGTAGACTTTAACCCACAGACCGTGCACATTCGGAGTAGACTTTAACCCACAGAATTGAATTTATGAAAGCATCTGACTTAACATGTGATTTCAATTTAATTGAGAAACGAAAGAGTATCCTATGAAGTAATTATTACTTTAAGTAAATGGCTTACATTTAGAAGCTTTCAGCAGGTAAGCAAAGATGAGTGCCTGGTCAGCGAAAAATAGCGTGCGCTATGTTACTGTTTCCCGCGACTCGGACTGACTGGCAGTGTTGTCAACTCCTCAGTAAGGAATGTAGCTATTGGCTTACTAAAAGTCGCTAGATGTCGCTAAATGACGTCATGGCCTAATTTGCATAATTGGCCATGTGCATGTAATTGTGATGGACGCTGTAGGAGAGAGGAATAACGTTGTGGGAGAGACAAAAAGTGAGTAAAAAACACCCTACATATGTTTAGAACTACAAATTAACTTTCTACAAATTAAACTCCTCCTTTATTCGAGTTTGGGACCCAAAAGTGACCCAAAAGAGACATTCTGGCAGAGTCACTTTGTTTTATATATATATTTTTTTTTAGTGTAGTTTTCTTAATTTGGTTTGGTTTTTAACCTTATGGTCCACTTAGGAGCCTACAACAAGTCAACATGTTTAACCATAACAGTCAGCCTACAACAATTTTAATCGTAAAAGTTTTTACATGTAACATTTAAAAATAAATTTTTGTATACAATCTAAATGGACCAAAAATAGACAATAGAAAAAACTGTCAATGGCAATGTGAGAAAACTATGGTAACTAGTCTGGCCCTTTTTTCAGTCCCCCCTCCTTTTAGTCAAGGCTGTCCATGGGAGGTTCAGCAACTGAGGGAGCTGACTTAAATGAGTAAGCAGCTGATGTGCCAAAAAGCTGCAAAACATTATCAGGCAGCTAGCTGGTGCTCATAGCAAGCCTCAGTCCATATTGAATGTACAGGATGGAGTTAAGGGTCTGCAAGGACATCCAATTTCTAAGTTTGATTTTTACCACATTCATCTGGCTGAATACTCTCTCGACTTCAGCCTTCGAGTGTGGCAAGGACAACACAGACACAGCAGCCATGGCAAGTTCTTGAAATGGGTTGATATCAGCTGCATCCCTGAACTTCGAAATCTCACTCCAGAAGCCCAGTGTGTTTTTTGTTTCATTCCATTTACTAAGATGGATGGCACGCCATTGCTGGGCAATCTTGTCTATCTCTGCAGGGGAGTAGCCAAGGAGCTTGGCTATTTTTTCGATTTATCCAGGGCTCTTATTGTGCTTTAAAGTTTCCTCCACATGAAAAACTGACATGTACTGCAATGCGTCGATGTTGTCCGGCAGTCTCATCCTCAACTCATTAGTGATGGGGATGGTGAAGGCTACACATCGCTTTCTGACATTGTTTTCATCCTCAGGCGCAAGGTGGAGCTCAGCTGCCTTTGACTCAAAAAGGTAACCAAGGTACGGTTTGGTACTGATGTATCCATCTATTGGTTGGCCCTTTGAGTGCATCAACATTTCCCAGTGGATTCAGCACCCTGCTGCTTACAGGCTTGATCAGGTCAATATGTTTTGAGGATCACTGTACATGGAGTATAAAACCTCAACCATGTAGCAGTGTTCACTGGACTTGGTGACTGCGAAATGCAGCCTAAGCTCCTCCCACTGGTCCAAAATGCGTGAAACCGCAGGTTCAATGGAGAGCCAACATGTGGCACACACCTTGGTTATCTGTAAAGGTTTCTGCCCACAGTTGATGGTCTCATATATGGCCTTGTAGGCCTCCCTGCACTTTGGAGACACTGAAAACAGTTATAAGTCTCTCGTACCAAGTACTCCACACTACGGGGGATGGTGTCATTGGAAGCATGACTTACAGCAAGCTGCAGAGAGTGGCACACACAGTGAATAAGAACCAGATATTTGATGCCATACTCCTCCTTCAGCACTTTATGGCCCCCATTGTTAATCCCCGTCATAACAGAGGCATTGTCAGTCCCTATCCCCAGGAGTTTCTCTTTTTTAAGACAACACTTCTCGAGGAAAACCACAACAGCATGGGCTATAGATTTGGCATCTCCTCCCTCCATCTCAACAAGCCCCAGAAATGTTGATACAATTGTCTGCTTGGTGTCACTAAACTACCTTATCACAATCCCCAGGTACTTAGAAACACTTACATTCGTGGACTCATCCAGGAGGATGAAACACTGGTCACCCACATCTGCGACCAACTTTTTCAGAAAGTATGGTGCTAGAACACCATTAATAATTTTTGTGCACTTTGTCCTGGGCATTTTGAAGTGGGTGGCAGCAGTGGAGTCTGAGAAAGCAGATCTACATGCTTCTCCAATGTGATCACATGCCAGCATGGAACAGTGTTTAGCGATAGCTAATGTCACGGTGGCCTCAGCCTTTTTTGCGGAGTAATTATTTTTAACCATAAATGGCAGCTTGTTTTGGGTGGAGCTGTTATAAGGCTTTGCCTTTTGAGTATGTTTTTGAGTTGTCATGTGTTTTTCACATCACTAAGTTTGGCGTAGAAATCAGCCTTACAATACAGGCAGTATGCCCGTGTATCATCTCCAATAAATGGCTTCAACCAGCCTTTGAATTCTGGGTTTGATTCCCACTCCTTTCTGTATTTTTGAGTGTACAGTTTAGACTGAGACATGATGAGCTAGCCAGCTAGATGTTTAGCTTATGTCTCAGAGAGAGAGATACACACACACACACACACACACAGTGGACAAGGTGAGTAAGTGACTGAGGCTGTGTGAGTCAAATGCAGTGATTTATTTTTGCGCTGTGATTAATTTTAGACAAAAATCATTTTACATTTATATCCCACCCTGAATGTAAGCCAGGGCGGGATCAGCCAGCGGAGGCTTCCCGCATGTGCGATTCATTTGCAGTCTGGAAATGGAGGGGTGAACATCTCCTGCTCTGACTGCAGCTGGGAGGGACTGCTGTGCAAGGACTGGGCCGCCCGTGAGAGCTTTGGGACGGGGGTGGGGCCCACGACAGCACCCGCTGCTCGTTGAGAAGAGTAAGAATGATACGTGCTTTCAGGTCAGAGTCTCCAAAAGTCTCCAATAACACCAGAAAAAGTTTTTCGCTAGTAGATTTTTGAATACTCGCTAAATATAGCAACAAAGTCGCTAAGTTGGCAACACTGCTGACAGGTGCATACAAGACAAACAGAAATTAAGCAGATGGTGGAATACAAAAACGTTATTGTTCTCTCAACTACATTGCAAATAGATTTATGCAATAGATTTCTTGGAAAGAAAATTGAAATGGGGGTGTTAAAGTCAAGCAATCTATCCATGTGGAAGTCCTTTCATGTCCATTCAGTTCAGCAATGCTGGTCAGTATATGACCACTGTGGCATAGTCATGGCCTTGTTCAAACTTGACTGAGTAGGATGGAGGAGCACCAGCATGGGACACGGTGGCATAGCACAAATCATCTTCACCTTCCTGTTATTGTAACAAAGGGATGAGGACAAATCACTATTTGAAAGAAAACATCAAATCATCAAATCCTTTCAATAAACCACAATTCCAACTGTTATTCATTTATAACATGCTTATATGTTGTGTGCCAGCCAACTGTACTGTTTATGCACAGAAAACCAAAAAAGCACTATGGTGGCAAAGTGGAGGAAAAGTGTGAGGCAGCTACATAAAAACATAATTATGTCATGGCCTTTTCTTCTTCTCCTCTTCATAATGACACTGGATGGTGACTTTTGACCACAGCCCTCTGGGCTTCCACCCAGGCAGCTCTGACCCCTTTACTTGGAGGGAGCATTGGTTGTGGCTGACATTTGATCGACCAAGCTCCTTGAGTTTAGAATCCACATAGAACAAACACTGCTGACCCTCTACAAGGGCAGAGGACTCACTGCTCAGCTCAACCACCAGGGTCACAAACTTCAGGCTTACTGAGATCTGGTGCTTCTTCTGGGTAATCCAAGTGTTTGTCTGTTTCTCCTTGTCCCCTTGAAGGATGAGGAAAGAGAGAGGTAGTTGAGGAAAGAGAGAGGTAGTTGAGGAAAGAGAGAGGTAGTTGAGGAAAGAGAGAGGTAGTTGAGGAAAGAGAGAGGTAGTTGAGGAAAGAGAGAGGTAATTGAGGAAAGAGAGAGGTAGTTGAGGAAAGAGAGAGGTAGTTGAGGAAAGAGAGAGGTAGTTGAGGAAAGAGAGAGGTAGTTGAGGAAAGAGAGAGGTAGTTGAGGAAAGAGAGAGGTAGTTGAGGAAAGAGAGAGGTAGTTGAAGAAAGATAGGTTTGAAAACATCGTAGTGAAAAAACTACGATTTGTGTCCGTTCTAAAACTAATTCAACATGCAAGATTATTCCCTTCTTTAGAGCGCAACATTTATTTCCCAGCCTTTGATTACCATGCAAATCACAAAAGTACATCCCTAATGTTGAATGACAAAACAAGCAAGAGAAGGGGAGAAACGTACCTGCATCTGTTAACTGTAGGTCAAGAGAGACTACAAGAAATGTCGTTCATTGTTATTCCAACCAAAAGTACAACTAGGGATATTGTTATGGAAGTCAATTATTTAACATTTTATTAGACAGTACAATAATGATATTATTAATAGTACATAACTCACACATAAGGCACCAGCAGCACATTCATTGGATCACGGTTAAGAGTTCTTTAAACCTGCCACCTGTTATTATGTATAATACAGAGAGAGAAGTGAAACAGGATATATGGAAATGAGAAATGCTTTCGGGGGCGACTATCTTCACATGCTCTGGAAAATGTTTTTAGAAATATACACAGGAGCTGTTGGTTGTAGATAATGACTCAGGCAATGCCACAGTAGTGAGTGTGAGAGTGACACACTGTATTTTGTGTCTCCCCTCTCTCCTTTTATGGTGAAACAATAGCTCCCACCTATGACCCTTCTGTGATGGTGCATCATTTTCATTTACACTATCATACCTATAGCTGTCATAGGTTTGTAATGTGCTCCAATTGCAGGTGTAGATAAGACTGATCTGGGTGGGCATATCTGTCCTAAGATCTGTAACGTACATGTTACGTCTGTCGGGAGCACAGAGGTTATGAGAGTTATGTTCATGCAAGATTTTGTTCTGGGTATTCCAGATTAGGTTGGGCATATACAGGCCTAACTGGCAGGAACCGCTTGTAATTGCAAAAAGTATATTTAAAATATTATTGAATTATTGCTATTATTATGTGGGTTTGCAAATGGTCTGAGAGGAACAGATGTTGACAGACTACAGGAAGAGGTGGGGTTTACAGGGTAGCAGAAAATCAGGAAGCAGAGAGAGGAAATATGAGGTAGTGTATCAACAGGTGGAAGTAAAGTCACATACTGTAAGTAAACTGTGATATTAACAAAACATATTTTTTAAAGTAACAGTGGTGTAAAGTACTTAAGTAACAATACTTTAAAGTAATACTTAAGTAGTTTTTGGGGTATCTATACTATATTCATATTTGTGTCTTCTTTTACTTTTAGTTCACTACATTCCTTAAGAAACATTGTAATTTTTACTCCTTACATTTTGAATGCTTAGCAGGACAGAAAAATTGTCAAATTCACACACTTATCAGCCGAACATCCCTTGTCATCCCTACTGCCTCTGATCTGGCAGACTCACTAAACTGACATGATTTGTTTGTAACTGATGGCTGAGTGATGGAGTGTGCCCCTGGCCTTCTGTAAAAAAGAAGAATAAAAAGAAAATGGTGCATTCTGGTTTGCTTAAGATAAGGAATTTGAAATGAGTTATACATTCACTTTTGATACTGAAGTATATTTTAAATCAAATACTTATAGACTTTTACACAAGTAGAATTTTACTGGGTGACTTTTACTATTACTTGAGTCATTTTCTATGAAGGTATCTTTACTTTTACTTAAGTATGTTTGTTGAGTACTTTTTCCACCACTGAAAACTAATATACACCAGACATGGTTAAAGAGAGAGATGTAGAGAGAGAGATGTAGAGATGTAACAAGCAAAGTTTGACATGTGTTCTACCCTCTTGTGGCTTTGAGTCTATATTGACTCTTGTCAAGGAGTGAAATAGATTGGTGACTACTGATTGGTGACTGCTGACTAGATTCGGTAACTCAATGAAGGAAAATATTTATTTTATGTTTCAGACAGTGTACTTTTCATTTATTTCATTTAACCTAAAATGCAAATAGTTGAAGATGTTTGTTTTCAGAAAGGAGTAGATATCTTTAGTCTTTGATGTTGTGGCAGGATTTGTTTTTGTACTATGAGTAAATTATGATCCAATATGAAAACAAAATATATAGGATTGTAACTGTAAACTATGGCAAAACATGTTATCCAGTAAATGTTTCTTCTTCTATGATTCTGCTAAGAGGGCGTACTCTCCAGCTATTTCAAACTTGATCTTGGTGCGCCCAGGTCCAACTTGGTTACCGGTAGATGTCACTGTTGCATATTGACGACTAGCTTGGTCACCGGTATATGTCACTGTAGCGTATTGCAGACTAGTGTCCTCTTCCTGTAAGAGAGATTTCAAGTCACTTTGAGCTGTGTGCACAGCAGGGTTGTCTTTGGTGCTATTTGCAATATTGCTTGATATTTTGGTAGTAAAGTGCATATTAGGCTACTTCACACTGCACTGGTTCAAACCAACTCACCTCATCCCTAGAAGGCTTTGTGATGACAGAATCTGTTTAATATGAGAGAATGAGGGAAAATAAAACACTGAACAAAAGGAGATAAAGGCAGTGGTGGTTTAGTTAACTCTCATACTCACAGACACAAGGTGGGGTTTGGTCTTGCTGTTCAGGTGGGCTTCTGTCGAGACAATGCAGTACAGTCAGAAAGATATAGCCGTGCATGAATAAAGAAAAATAATGTACATCTAAAATGATTACACCAGTCTTACCCAGTATTTACAGGCCTGCCTTGAACCCCTTCAAAAGATACATAGAGATAATTTAGCAATTTTGAACATAAACTCAAAGTAGCATTTGGAACAAAATAAGAATGTGTTATGAGTAGACCAATCTGAAAGCACGCACCACACTTGCGTTGGAAAACACACAGCACAGACCCAGCTAGCAGAACCAGGAAAAGGGAACCAGCACCCAGACTGATGACGACGTGGAACTTTGTACCTGAAGAAACGGTTAGTGAATGAGGCTCCTAATGAAACTGACAGTGACTCATCTGTACAGTATATCCTGACCTTACAATGACTAGTATGTTAGTGCAAATAAGACTTACTAATAGTGACTATTGAGATACTTAACAGTTTAGAGATGTTAGAAACGTATCAATAGCTGTACATTTAGAAGGAGAGTCATTCACTAAACTTGTATTTTGAAGTTCTTAGGACCACTAACAGCTCATTTAAAACCAAACCAATGTTACTTACCTCTTCCTTGGGCTGTGGCATTGTTGCTTGTCTCATTCTGAACAGGTAAACTGAACGTTGATGGGGAACTAGTAGCTCCTGGAGGATTTATAACTGAAATAAATAAAACATTGATATGTGTACAATAATAATATATTAGTCTTGCAATTCAACAGTAGACCGACAGAAGATTGACACATTTGAAATAACATAAATTGATGGGCTCTAGTCTTCCTCACCATCTATGGTGATACTGAGGGGTTCACTATGCTGTGATGTCACAGTATCTTCACCCTCTACCACCAGCTCCACAGCACAGGTGATGAAGATCTCTCCAGCACTGCTACTCTTCCTCTGCAGTTCCTCTTCTGCCACTCTCCCCACACAGACATTGTCTTTGTAGGGTCGTTTTTTAAAGTGTGAGTCACCATTGTTCAGATAAAAGTAGCATGAGGTGCCAGCCTTGGCCTCACATCGAAGATTGAGGTAATTCCCAATCTTCAACACCTGAACAATGGGCTTTCCAATTGGATCTGTTTGTAAATTGTGAAAGTAATTTATGAAGTCAATTAACAAGTGGGAAGTGTACTCTGGTAAACATGTGCTTTGGAGTACTGTAAAACTGCCACATACCACCCACATTAAGTCTTCGAGCATCACTAGGTTTTGAGGTTTTGATCGTTTCACCTTCTCTGTTCTGTAGAATTACACAGCTGAGATCTACTTCAGTCTTGTTCCACCTTTTGAACTCATTCCAGAACAACTTGAACTGGCAAGCACCCTGCTTGTAATCCAGTTTTCTTATAGGGTTGGGGTCGTGATCTTTGTAGAATTTGCACTCTGTGCCTTTTGGTGACTCACAGCGTATTGTAACAGGTGTAGCTACATTGATGTACCCAGGGGAAAATACAATAGTGGGAGTGGGAACCGAATCTGTTTAGAGAAATAGAGAAAATCTATGAAATTATGAGTGATAAGAATCTTGATTCAGAATGTATTTGTATGTGGAGTATCACTTCCTTGTCTCTCTATTTGCAACTAAATATATTTCTTAATAATTATATGGCACCTTAAGCATTGTGCTACTCTACATTAGTTGTGAAAAGTAATGTACAAATCTGTCATCAAAAAAATACTTTTATGCCTAAAATAAATAAATAGCTGTTGAGCTAGACAATTAATGAAGTGACATTTGTTAATATGTACCTGCACAACTTTCTTTTACCGCAACACCGGCAACATCTTCGAACAAGATAAAAACAACTTAGTGAGACATTTTACAAGCCTTACTATAAGGCATAATAAAGGCTCATACATACTTAGAACAAGTTATAAAGCATACATTAAGTAACATACTACCAAAACTTTAAATCCATGTAAAGAGATATTGATCCAAAGACCAAAATAATTGAATACTCACAAATGAGAAGAATATAAAACAAATACATATTTTCCACTTTCTTCCGTCAGTGAAGTGAACTCCACACATAGACTGTCATGTCAGAAAACTGATGTGTGTTTGGTAGGACACAGAAAAACCTACAGAGGAGGATATGGAGACTCACGTGTGATGTTGTGACAGATCACTAGTGACGCTGAAGAAAATGACCTTATTTTCATTGACCACTATGGGGCTGTGCATGTGGTCCACCCTAAATGGAACTTACTGAACATATAGGTAATTTCAGCACAGCTATTTCAATATGAGAACTCTTGTGATATTTTGATCAAATAAACTTCTTGACTTTTGAAAGAGTTACTTTAAACTATACACACAAATAAACAAAACCAAAACTAGATATGCAGTAGCTTAACAGCAACATCACCCTAATAACTTCTAGGCAGGACACTAGAGATACGGGCCATAAACTTATATTTCTCCCTTAAGGTGACCTGACTTGACCTCAACCCCCCTCCATCAATAATCCACGGCTCTCTCCCTTCATCAATGCCTGCCACATGTAATTGCTTCCCTGCAATCAACACATTCCAAGCTTAATTGTGCACACTATATGTAACGGCTCTCGTCGAAAGGAGTGGACCAAAGCGCAGCGTGGAAAGTGTTCATGACTTTTATTATCAAAAAACACTCAAACAAAATAACAACGTGAACAGTTCTGTCAGGTGCAGACACTAAACAGAAAACAAGACCCCACAAAACCCAAAAGGAAAATGACAACTTATATATGATCCGATCAGAGACAACGATAAACAGCTGACTCGGTTTGGGAACCGCACTGGCAAAAAAACAAAGAAATAGAAAACATAGACTTTCCCACCCGAGTCACACCCTGATCTAACGAAACATAGAGAATAATAAGGATCTCTAAGGTCAGGGCTTGACACTATATAGATTCCTCCTATAACCATTAACTTCCGGTGTAGACCCTCTAAACCTCAGCACTCCATCAGTGACATGAATAAGTATATTTTCATATTCTCAGAACCCAACACAACACACTCGTTAACATGATCAAATGAGTTCAGTTACTGATCTATTGGGTTTATTTGTAGTTGGACAATTTGATGGATAGTTTCTTGTTTGAGATTTTTCACCCCAGCTTTGTAATGGAGGTGACTAATGCTTCTCCAAATGAGGAAATGGCAGGTACCTTGATCCATGTCTGTTCAGGTTACATAATACATATTTCCAGTCAGAGACATCTGTCTGTGCCAACTAAGTCATGGATTGGATTGCATCCATAGATCACATTACTTTTGTGGATTTATGGCTAACTTAGTTTTTTGGAAGCAAATCCAAGCATTGAAGAAATGCAAATCAGGAATCCAAATATACACTGCTCAAAAAAATAAAGGGAACACTCAAACAACACAATGTAACTCCAAGCCAATCACACTTCTGTGAAATTAAACTGTCCACTTAGGAAGCAACACTGATTGACAATTTCACATGCTGTTGTGCAAATGGAATAGACAACAGGTGGAAATTATAGGCAATTAGCAAGACACCCCCAATAAAGGAGTGGTTCTGTAGGTGGAGACCACAGACCACTTCTCAGTTCCTATGCTTCCTGGCTGATGTTTTGGTCACTTTTGAATGCTGGCGGTGCTTTCACTCTAGTAGTAGCATGAGACGGAGTCTACAACCCACACAAGTGGCTCAGGTAGTGCAGCTCATCCAGGATGGCACATCAATGCAAGCTGTGGCAAGAAGGTTTGCTGTGTCTGTCAGCGTAGTGTCCAGAGCATGGAGGCGCTACCAGGAGACAGGCCAGTACATCAGGAGACGTGGAGGAGGCCGTAGGAGGGCAACAACCCAGCAGCAGGACCGCTACCTCCGCCTTTGTGCAAGGAGGAGCAGGAGGAGCACTGCCAGAGCCCTGCAAAATGACCTCCAGCAGGCCACAAATGTGCATGTGTCTGCTCAAACGGTCAGAAACAGACTCCATTAGGGTGGTATGAGGGCCCAACGTCCACAGGTGGGGGTTGTGATTACAGTCCAAAACCGCGCAGGACGTTTGACATTTGCCAGAGAACACCAAGATTGGCAAATTAGCCACTGGCGCCCTGTGCTCTTCACAGATGAAAGCAGGTTCACACTGAGCACATGTGACAGACGTGACAGAGTCTGGAGACGCCGTGGAGAACGTTCTGCTGCCTGCAACATCCTCCAGGATGACCGGTTTGGCGGTGGGTCAGTCATGGTGTGGGGTGGCATTTCTTTGGGGGGCCGCACAGCCCTCCATGTGCTCGCCAGAGGTAGCCTGACTGCCATTAGGTACCGAGATGAGATCCTCAGACCCCTTGTGAGACCATATGCTGGTGCGGTTGGCCCTGGGTTCCTCCTAACGCAAGACAATGCTAGACCTCATGTGGCTGCAAGAGGAAGGCATTGATGCTATGGACTGGCCCGCCCGTTCCCCAGACCTGAATCCAATTGAGCATATCTGGGACATCATGTTTCGCTCCATCCACCAATGCCACGTTGCACCACAGACTGTCCAGGAGTTGGACAGGCATTGTAGGGAGGTCATACAGGCACGTGGAGGCCACACACACTACTGAGCCTCATTTTGACTTGTTTTAAGGACATTACATCAAAGTTGGAGCAGCCTGTAGTGTGGTTTTCCACTTTAATTTTGAGTGTGACTCCAAATCCTGACCTCCATGGGTTGATAAATTTGATTTCCATTGATAATTTTTGTGTGATTTTGTTGTCAGCACATTCAACTACGTAAAGAATATTTCATTCAGATCTAGGATGTGTTACTTTTGTGTTCCCTTTATTTTTTTGAGCAGTGTGTATTAGTTGTTTTTTTATTTCATCACCACCAATAAATTGTTTCACATTTTTGGTAAAACACAGGAGGAAATGTTATGGATTGTTCCTCAAATAATGAATATTTCTGTGATAGTACTGGATAACATTGACATCAATTCCTTGTAGGACGCACCAGTTTCTTTTAAAGGTTGGACATTTTTTTATTTGAATCTTGCAATATATCCAGAAATTGTACAATTGGCATGTTATTTATTTAAATTGTAGTATGATAGATCTTGTTCTCATCCATCTGGGTTTGAGGGCTAGGAACAGAGTGTTAGGGGACCAGTTGCAGCACAATGGCTTATTGTAGCACATCTCAGCTTAGATCATGACCACAATTCCATTACTGTATATTTCCACACCTCTTCATGTTCTCTGACAAGTATTTTCTATTGATGGATATAGACATGAGCGTCATACAGTATGAAGATATGTATAGTAAGCCGTTTGCGGTGTTGTTTGCAGGGGTGATGTTGGTGCTTCTCCTCATCTCTAGAAATAGAAGTGTACCTGTATGTTGCGGATCAACTTCAGAAATAAAATTATGATGAAAACAAATTATGCGGGCAAGTTATATAGCTATTAAAATACATGATAAAAACTTTTAGAACAACAAACAGATGCAGGAGCTCACAATAACCATGTTTATTTAATACACCTTCTCCTTGGGCAGTTATACTACTGACTGACCTATCCTCTACTGACTGGACCTGGTTGCTCCAGGAGGATTTACAACCAAAATAAATAAAACAATGATATACACAGTATGTACAATAATTATATACAGTATTAGTCTTGCAATACAGCAATAGACAGACAGAGGATTGTCATGATAATATTTTCACAGTTCATCTAAAACCAAACCAATGTTACTCACCTCTTCCTTGGGCTGTGACATTGCTGCTTGTCTTCTCCTCACCAGGTTTGATTAAACTGAACGTTGATGGGGAACTAGTAGCTCCTGGAGGATTTATAACTGAAGTAAATAAAACATTGATATGTGTACAATAATATTATATTAGTCTTGCAATACAACAATAGACCGACAGAAGATTGACACATTTGAAATCACAGAAAATGATGGGCTCTAGTCTTCCTCACCATCTATGGTGATACCGAGGGGTTCACTATGCTGTGATGTCACAGTATCTTCACCCTCTACCACCAGCTCCACAGCACAGGTGATGAAGATCTCTCCAGCACTGCTCCTCTTCCTCTGCAGTTCCTCTTCTGCAGAACCCAAACTAAATATGCAGTAGCAGCAACATCACCCTGACAACTGTCAGGTTCTAATTCTCAGAGTAAAAACTCAACGGACATTATGAAAGCTTAACCAAGTTTATTCTTCCCAGAGGATCAATACAGCTGCATTAGACAAAAACATTTTCACACAATAACTGATATTTAACCCTTCCTCCTAGGCTGAGTCTCCTTCAACATATCTGTGCAAACATTGTTCTTTACTGCTAGGCAGGTAGTGATGTGGGCCATAAACTTTTATTTTTCCCTTAATGTGACCTAACCTGACCTCAACCCCCCTCCATCACTAATCCATGGCTCTCTCCCCTTATCAATTCCTGCCACATGTAATCGCTTCCCTGCACTCAACACATTCCAAGCTTAATTGCACACACAATATGCAGTTGAAGTGGGAAGTTTACATACACCATCCAAATACATTTAAACTCAGTTTTTCACAATTCCTGACATATAATCCTCGTATAAATTCCCTGTTTTAGGTCAGTTAGGATCACCACTTTATTTTGATAATGTGAAATGTCAAAACAGCAGAGAGAATGATTTGTTTCAGCTTCCTTTTTTTCATCAGATTTTTGACGAAAATCAACATCCGACATTCCAAATATAGACAGGCCAAAACTGTAAGCCTTCTATACGTTCTCATCTAACCACCAACGCAACAGCCCAAACGTTTGACCCTGTTCTATTGATTTCAGCATGATATCGATGGAAGTGGTAACAAGAAAAAGTGTTGCATTACACTTACCACGTTGGCGAACCACTTGAATCAAAATGCAACACTTCAAAATGTAGCAAGCTGCCTTCTACAAATTGTAGTCTACACATTATTTCCAGATTCCGTATAGTTTTTGATCTGTGTTAGTTTTAACAGGACTTGCAACCTTATCTCCCCCCCACGCAACTGATTTCAATGTGATATCAATAGTGATTGGAAAATAAGTGTTGCGTTTCTCTTTCTGTTTTGGTGACCCCCAAATCAAAATGACTCTCTCCAAAATGTAGCTGACTGTCTTCTGCAGGTTGTTCTCTAACCAGTGATGTAAGAAAATATCTCCAGTTTCCATGTGTTTTTTCAGTTGTGTCAGTTTCAACAGCGCTAGCACCTGATCCCCCCCCCCCCCACACAAATATATAACGAACTGATTCTGCATATTGCTCATTGATTTGGACACCAGGTGTCTTTGGAAGGCCAAGACGTTACTCAGGGACCCCAGCCACCCAAGCCATGGCCTGTTCTCCCCGTTTCTATCACTCAGACGCAGGAGTATAGGAGCACCATGGTAAAAACTGTAAGACTGGCCAATAACTTCTACCCCAAGACCATCAGGCATCTACCCCCCCCCACCCCACCCCCCACCTCAAAGGACATTTCTACCCTGCCCTCATCCCAATAAACATGTATTATGCTGAATAGTCACGACTAGTCGACTACTCACCCTGCTGCTCCTCCTTTGGACATTTCCCATCCCCTCTAATGGACGTTAACCCTGCCCCCACCCTCAATGGACATTTATCATTGTATTTATATCTATTTGTATTATTTTACTTCACTTTGTCCTGCATTGTTGGAGCTCGTGCCCTGTAATTACATCAGCAACCATGTGCATTATGTGACTATTAAACTCTCTAATCTCTAATGTCTAATCTAATCTCTAGACTGTGTTTTGACGTTGGGCTATGTATCAAAATGACTTGTCAACAGGAAGCAGCGACAATACATTTTATATTTAAATTTTAAGAACATAAATGTAACTTTCAACATTAATTTCCAATGGTATTGTACAAATTATTTATTTTGATGATAGCCTATTCCAATAACAGAAATGTCCAAATAGGGTTTTCTCTGCCTACGAGGAGCTCTTAAAATTGTTGCAAAACAAGATTCAACATTGCCATCTAGTGGTATAAACGTGTCTTGTATTGCTATTGCCTAGTAGAGTAGTTTGTAACCACCACACCGTGAGAAAATGGTTAGAGAACTTGCCAATTTACCCACAGACCGTGCACATTCGGAGTAGACATTAACCCACAGACCGTGCACATTCGGAGTAGACATTAACCCACAGACCGTGTACATTCGGAGTAGACATTAACCCACAGACCGTGCACATTCGGAGTAGACATTAACCCACAGACCGTGCACATTCGGAGTAGACATTAACCCACAGATCGTGCACATTCGGAGTAGACTTTAACCCACAGACCGTGCACATTCGGAGTAGACATTAACTCACAGACCGTGCACATTCGGAGTAGACATTAACCCACAGACCGTGCACATTCGGAGTAGACATTAACCCACAGACCGTGCACATTCGGAGTAGACTTTAACCCACAGACCATGCACATTCGGAGTAGACATTAACCCACAGACCGTGCACATTCGGAGTAGACATTAACCCACAGACCGTGCACATTCGGAGTAGACATTAACCCACAGACCGTGCACATTCGGAGTAGACTTAACCCTTGTTGAATTTATGAAAGCATCTGACTTAACATGTGATTTCAATTTAATTGAGAAACGAAAGAGTAGCTTAAGAAATAATTATTACTTTAAGTAAATGGCTTACATTTAGAAGCTTTCAGCAGGTAAGCAAAGATGAGTGCCTGGTCAGAGAAAAATAGCGTGCACTATGTTACTGTTTCCCGCGACTCGGACTGACTGGCAGTGTTGTCAACTCCTCAGTAAGGAAAGTAGCTATTGGCTTACTAAAAGTCGCTAGATGTCGCTAAATGACGTCATGGCCTAATTTGCATAATTGCCGTGTGCATGTAATTGTGATGGAGAGAGAGGAATAGAGGAATAACGTTGTGGGATAGACAAAAAGTGAGTAAAACACCCTAAATATGTTTAGAGCTACAATTTAACTTTCTTCTGTCAATTCTTGTTTTTTTTAAAGTCACAATTCCAACCCTCCTCCTTTATTCGCTTTTGGGACCCAAAGGTGACCCAAAAGAGACATTCTGGCAGAGTCACTTTGTTTTTTATTTGTTTTATTTGTTTTATTTTTTTTGTGTAGTTTTCTTAATTTGGTTTGGTTTTTAACCTTATGGTCCACTTAGGAGCCTACAACAAGTCAACATTTTTAACCATAACAGTCAGCCTACAACATTTTTAATCATAACATTTTTTACATGTAACATTTTTTACATTTTTTTTGTATACAATCTAAATGGACCAAAAATAGACAATAGAAAAAACTGTCAATGGCAATGTGAGAAAACTATGGTAACTAGTCTGGCCCTTTTTACAGTCCCCCCTCCTTTTAGTCAAGGCTGTCCATGGCAGGTTCAGCAACTGAGGGAGCTGACTTAAATGAGTAAGCAGCTGATGTGCCAAAAAGCTGCAAAACATTATCAGGCAGCTGGTGCTCATAGCAAGCCTCACCAGACAGCTTCAGTCCATATCGAATGTACAGGATGGAGTTAAGGGTCTGCAAGGACATCCAATTTCTAAGTTTGATTTTTACCACATTCATCTGGCTGAGTACTCTCTCGACTTCAGCCTTCGAGTGTGGCAAGGACAACACAGACACAGCAGCCATGGCAAGTTCTTGAAATGGGTTGATATCAGCTGCATCCCTGAACTTCGAAATCTCACTCCAGAAGCCCAGTGTGTTTTTTGTTTCATTCCATTTACTAAGATGGATGGCACGCCATTGCTGGACAATATTGTCTATCTCTGCAGGGGAGTAGCCAAGGAGCTTGGCTATTTTTTCGATTTCTCCAGGGCTCTTATTGTGCTTTAAAGTTTCCTCCACATGAAAAACTGACATGTACTGCAATGCGTCGATGTTGTCTGGCAGTCTCATCCTCAAGTCATTAGTGATGGGGATGGTGAAGGCTACACATCGCTTTCGGACATTGTTTTCATCCTCAGGCGCAAGGTGGAGCTCAGCTGCCTTTGACTCAAAAAGGTAACCAAGGTACGGTTTGGGACTGATGTATCCATCTATTGGTTGGCCCTTTGAGTGCATCAACATTTCCCAGTGGATTCAGCACCCTGCTGCTTACAGGCTTGATCAGGCTAACCAAGCTTTCAAGTAGCTTAAGAGGATCTACTTGCTCTCCCTCAAAAGCCTTGATGGCCAACTGTACCTCACCCAGACTTCAAAAAGTCAGATACAATATGTTTTGAGGATAACTGTACATGGAGTATAAAACCTCAGCCATGTAGCAGTGTTCACTGGACTTGGTGACTGTGAAATGCAGCCTAAGCTCCTCCCACTGGTCCAAAATGCGTGAAACCGCAGGTTCAATGGAGAGCCAACATGTGGCACACACCTTGGTTATCTGTAAAGGTTTCTGCCCACAGTTGATGGTCTCATATATGGCCTTGTAGGCCTCCCTGCACTTTGGAGACACTGAAAACAGTTATAAGTCTCTCGTACCAAGTACTCCACACTACGGGGGATGGTGTCATTGGAAGCATGACTTACAGCAAGCTGCAGAGAGTGGTACACACAGCGAATAAGAACCAGATATTTGATGCCATACTCCTCCTTCAGCACTTTATGGCCCCCATTGTTAATCCCCGTCATAACAGAAGCATTGTCAGTCCCTATCCCCAGGAGTTTCTCTTTTTTAAGACAACACTTCTCGAGGAAAACCACAACAGCATGGGCTATAGATTTGGCATCTCCTCCCTCCATCTCAACAAGCCCCAGAAATGTTGATACAATTGTCTGCTTGGTGTCACTAAACTACCTTATCACAACCCCCAGGTACTTAGAAACACTTACATTCGTGGACTCATCCAGGAGGATGAAACACTGGTCACCCACATCTGCAACCAACTTTTTCAGAAAGTATGGTGCTAGAACACCATTAATAATTTTTGTGCACTTTGTCCTGGGCATTTTGAAGTGGGTAGCAGCAGTGGAGTCTGAGAAAGCAGATCTACATGCTTCTCCAATGTGATCACATGCCAGCATGGAACAGTGTTCAGCGATAGCTAATGTCACGGTGGCCTCAGCATTTTTTGCGGAGTAATTCTTTTTAACCATAAATGGCAGCTGTTATAAGGCCTTGCCTTTTGAGTATATTTTTGAGTTGTCATGTGTTTTTTACATCACTAAGTTTGGCGTAGAAATCAGCCTTACAATACAGGCAGTATGCCCGTGTATCATCTCCAATAAACGGCTTCAACAAGCCTTTGAATTCTGGGTTTGATTCCCACTCCTTTCTGTATTTTTGAGTGTACAATTTAGACTGAGACATGATGAGCTAGCCAGCTAGATGTTTAGCTTATGTCACAGAGAGAGAGATACACACACACACACACAGTGGACAAGGTGAGTAAGTGACTGAGGCTGTGTGAGTCAAATGCAGTGATTTATTTTTGCGCAGTGATTCATTTTAGACAAAAAACATTTTACATTTACATCCCACCCTGAATGTAAGCCAGGGCGGGATCAGCCAGCGGAGGCTTCCCGCATGTGCGATTCATTTGCAGTCTGGAAATGGAGGGGTGAACATCTCCTGCTCTGACTGCAGCTGGGCGGGACTGCTGTGCGAGGACTGGGCCGCCCATGAGAGCTTTGGGACGGGGCTGGGGCCCACGACAGCACCCGCTGCTCGTTGAGAAGAGTAAGAATGATACGTGCTTTCAGGTCAGAGTCTCCAAAAGTCTCCAATAACACCAGAAAATGTTTTTCGCTAGTAGATTTTTGAATACTCGCTAAATATAGCAACAAAGTCGCTAAGTTGGCAACACTGCTGACAGGTGCATACGAGACAAACAGAAATTAAGCCGATGGTGGAATACAAAAACGTTATTGTTCTCTCAACTACATTGCAAATAGATTTATGCAATAGATTTCTTGGAAAGAAAATTGAAATGGGGGTGTTAAAGTCAAGCAATCTATCCATGTGGAAGTCCTTTCATGTCCATTCAGTTCGGCAATGCTAGTCAGTATATGACCACTGTGGCATAGTCATGGCCTTGTTCAAACTTGACTGAGTAGGATGGAGGAGCACCAGCATGGGACACGGTGGCATAGCACAAATCATCTTCACCTTCCTGTTATTGTAACAAAGGGATGAGGACAAATCACTATTTGAAAGAAAACATCAAATCATCAAATCCTTTCAATAAACCACAATTCCAACTGTTATTCATTTATAACATGTTTATATGTTGTGTGCCAGCCCACTGTACTGTTTATGCACAGAAAACCAAAAAAACACTATGGTGGCAAAGTGGAGGAAAAATGTGAGGCAGCTACATAAAAACATAATTATGTCATGGCCTTTTCTTCTTCTCCTCTTCATAATGACACTGGATGGTGACTTTTGACCACAGCCCTCTGGGCTTCCACCCAGGCAGCTCTGACCCCTTTACTTGGAGGGAGCATTGGTTGTGGCTGACATTTGATCGACCAAGCTCCTTGAGTTTAGAATCCACATAGAACAAACACTGCTGACCCTCTACAAGGGCAGAGGACTCACTGCTCAGCTCAACCACCAGGGTCACAAACTTCAGGCTTACTGAGATCTGGTGCTTCTTCTGGGTAATCCAAGTGTTTGTCTGTTTCTCCTTGTCCCCTTGAAGGATGAGGAAAGAGAGAGGTAGTTGAGGAAAGAGAGAGGTAGTTGAGGAAAGAGAGAGATAGTTGAGGAAAGAGAGAGGTAGTTGAGGAAAGAGAGAGGTAGTTGAGGAAAGAGAGAGGTAATTGAGGAAAGAGAGAGGTAGTTGAGGAAAGATAGGTTTGAAAACATTGTAGTGAAAAAACTACGATTTGTGTCCGTTCTAAAACTAATTCAACATGCAAAATTATTCCCTTCTTTAGAGCGCAACATTTATTTCCCAGCCTTTGATTACCATGCAAATCACAAAAGTACATCCCTAATGTTGAATGACAAAACAAGCAAGAGAAGGGGAGAAACGTACCTGCATCTGTTAACTGTAGTTCAAGAGAGACTACAAGAAATGTCGTTCATTGTTATTCCAACCAAAAGTACAACTAGGGATATTATTATGGAAGTCAATTATTTGACATTTTATTAGACAGTACAATAATGATATTATTAATAGTACATAACTCACACATAAGGCACCAGCAGCACATTCATTGGATCACGGTTAAGAGTTCTTTAAACCTGCCACCTGTTATTATGTATAATACAGAGAGAGAAGTGAAACAGGATATATGGAAATGAGAAATGCTTTCGGGGGCGACTATCTTCACATGCTCTGGAAAATGTTTTTAGAAATATACACAGGAGCTGTTGGTTGTAGATAATGACTCAGGCAATGCCACAGTAGTGAGTGTGAGAGTGACACACTGTATTTTGCGTCTCCCCTCTCTCCTTTTATGGTGAAACAATAGCTCCCACCTATGACCCTTCTGTGATGGTGCATCATTTTCATATACACTATCATACCTATATCTGTCATAGGTTTGTAATGTGCTCCAATTGCAGGGGTAGATAAGACTGATCTGGGTGGGCATATCTGTCCTAAGATCTGTAACGAACATGTTACGTCTGTCGGGAGCACAGAGGTTATGAGAGTTATGTTCATGCAAGATTTTGTTCTGGGTATTCCAGATTAGGTTGGGCCTATACAGGCCTAACTGGCAGGAACCGCTTGTTATTGCAAAAAGTATATTTAAAATATTATTGAATTGTTGCAATTATCATGTGGGTTTACAATTGGTCTGAGAGGAACAGATGTTGACAGACTACAGGAAGAGGGTAGCAGAAAATCAGGAAGCAGAGAGAGGAAATATGGAGGTAGTGTATCAACAGGTGGAAGTAAAGTCACATACTGTAAGTAAACTGTGATAATAACAAAACATATTTTTTAAAGTAACAGTGGTGTAAAGTACTTAAGTAAAAATACTTTAAAGTAATACTTAAGTAGTTTTTGGGGTATCTATACTATATTCATATTTGTGTCTTCTTTTACTTTTAGTTCACTATATTCCTTAAGAAACATTGTAATTTTTACTCCTTACATTTTCCTTGACACCCGAAAGTACTCATTACATTTTGAATGCTTAGCAGGACAGAAAAATTGTCAAATTCACACACTTATCAGCCGAACATCCCTTGTCATCCCTACTGCCTCTGATCTGGCAGACTCACTAAACTGACATGATTTGTTTGTAACTGATGGCTGAGTGATGGAGTGTGCCCCTGGCCTTCTGTAAAAAAGAAGAATAAAAAGAAAATGGTGCATTCTGGTTTGCTTAAGATAAGGAATTTGAAATGAGTTATACATTCACTTTTGATACTGAAGTATATTTTAAATCAAATACTTATAGACTTTTACGTTTTAAGTAGAATTTTACTGGGTGACTTTTACTATTACTTGAGTCATTTTCTATGAAGGTATCTTTACTTTTACTTAAGTATGTTTGTTGAGTACTTTTTCCACCACTGAAAACGAATATACACCAGACATGGTTAAAGAGAGAGATGTAGAGAGAGAGATGTAGAGATGTAACAAGCAAAGTTTGACATGTGTTCTACCCTCTTGTGGCTTTGAGTCTATATTGACTCTTGTCAAGGAGTGAAATAGATTGGTGACTACTGATTGGTGACTGCTGACTAGATTCGGTAACTCAATTATGGAAAATATTTATTTTATGTTTCAGACAAAGTGTACTTTTCATTTATTTCATTTAACCTAAAATACAAATAGTTGAAGATGCTTGTTTTCAGAAAGGAGTAGATATCTTTAGTCTTTGATGTTGTGGCAGGATTTGTTTTTGTACTATGAATAAATTATGATCCAATATGAAAACAAAATATAGGATTGTAACTGTAAACTATGGCAAAACATGTTATCCAGTAAATATTTATTCTTCTATGATTCTGCTAAGAGGGTGTACTCTCCAGCTATTTCAAACTTGATCTTGGTGCGCCCAGGTCCAACTTGGTTACCGGTCACTGTTGCATATTGAAGACTAGCTCGGTCACTGGTATATGTCACTGTAGTGTATTGCAGACTAGTGTCCTCTTCCTGTAAGAGAGAGCTCAAGTCACTTTGAGCTGTGTGCACAGCAGGGTTGTCTTTGGTGCTATTTGCAATATTGCTTGATATTTTGGTAGTAAAGTGCATATTAGGCTACTTCACACTGCACTGGTTCAAACCAACTCACCTCATCCCTAGAAGGCTTTGTGATGACAGAATCTGTTTAATATGAGAGAATGAGGGAAAATAAAACACTGAACAAAAGGAGATAAAGGCAGTGGTGGTTTAGTTAACTCTCATACTCACAGACACAAGGTGGGGTTTGGTCTTGCTGTTCAGGTGGGCTTCTGTACAACATTAAAACCTATTCAGTCTGTCTACAAACAGGCTCTCAAAGTGCTTGATAGGAAGCCCAATAGCCATCATCATTGTCACATTCTTAGAAAGCATGAGCTCTTGAGTTGGGAAAATCTTGTGCAATACACCGACGCATGTCTTGTATTCAAGATCCTTAATGGCCTGGCTCCCCCTCCACTCAATATTTTTGTTAAACAGAAAACCCAGACATATGGCAGCAGATCCACAAGGTCTGCCATGAGAGGTGACGGTATAGTTCCCCTAAGGAAAAGCACCTTTAGTAAATCTGCATTCTCTGTGAGAGCTTCCCATGTCTGGAATACACTGCCATCAGACACACATAACTGCACCTGTTGATAATGGGATATGTAGGAGGGTGAGCCGGTCAAGGATCGATTCAGACAAGGTGGTAAATTGTATGACAAGTGACAGTTTAATTATGAGTAAAGATATCTGGTACAACGTATACGGGCCCATTTCATTCGGTTCTTAAGGAACCAGCAGAAAAGAAGCCCCGATAACAGAGTGCATGTATGTTATATACAGTACAGAAAGTAGGTTGAGTCTAGAAGTTCTGGTCTTCTGGTTGGTCCTGTTGGGCCGTCCGTCATCCCTCTGAGTCTTGTCGTGCCGTTCCTTGTCACACAATGTTCAGCTAAGAAGGAAATTAGGTGTGTGCGCTGGTTTCTGCAAGTCAAGGCTGTCTCTTCCTCCCAATGTGTGGGTGTATGTCTTATCTGTGTGTCCTCGGCAGTTAGTGTGTGTAATGTGTGTGTGCTGTGTGTGTGGGTGTGAGAGCTATCCTGTATGGGACCTAACATGTTTTACTGTGAAAATACGTTGTCTCAGTTATAGCAATGTAATAGCAGTAGGCTGGTCACCTGCATAAGAAATAGCACTTCCTTACAAATCCCTCTCTTCACGTCTCCCCAGAGACGTGACACAACCTAACTAGATCCAGACACAAAAAGAAAACTTTTCCCAGAAGGAAAAGTTTTGTGATTCCCTCTCTTCACATCTCCTAAGAGATGTGACATAAACTAGGCTAACAATTACAAAGTTTAAAATACCTTCATGTTCTCCATTCGATCCCACTATGTACTAGATTGGCTACCAGCCACCTAGGAACTTGCAACCCTCATGTCAAAAGAGAACAACAGCTCATTGAAAAACAGAACAAAAGAAAATGGTGTGAAATTTAACCCCCCTTTTTGACACCCTACTCATTATCCCTTATTTCAGCAGTCATAGCATTTCATGAAAAGAAAAACAAAACCTAGTAGGCACTCTCAACCTCATCCTCAAATTCGGGCAGGTCATTAGCAAGCAGAGGAAACATCTGGGAAAGGGGGGAAGGGTCAATAGCTCTAGAGATAACCCTAGTGGTAAGGGAACGGATACATGGAATGCAACAGCATCCACAGAGAACCAAAATGGCCGCGAACACCGAAATGGAGACCAAAATGGAGGAGACCAGGGTTTTATATTTACCAAAGGCACTCATCCAGGAGTCCCACATTGAGGTATCAATCCCAGAATGAGATTTCATTTTACCATTAAGAGTCCTCAAACCTTCTAGGGCTACGGTCAAGCTACCATCGGAGGCTGTGTTATTAGGGATGAAAGTACAACACTGTTCACCAAACATAGTGCAAGCTCCACCTTTCTCTGCCGGTAGCATATCCACTGCAATGCGATTCTGGAATGTATTCTATCCACATTTTTATTAACAGTGCACCACCAACAAATGGAGGACTCAAACCCAGCTGCCACCTGATCCACCAACTTGTACTCGTCAGGAACTCCCCTTGGGACTCCAATGGCGTCTATGTACGTCGGATCACCACTAGATGGGGTGGTGGCACGCCTGGAACGTCCCCTCCAATATTCAGGGTTCACCCTTTGGACCCTAAGGATGAGGTCTCCAGCCTCTGTAGGGTAGATAGAAACAGGCAAAAGGAGAGTAACAAGTGCACAGCTTCCAGTAGTATTGGAGGGTAATTTATCAAACAGGACAGTGTTGCCACACCACCACCCCACATCTGCTCTGGATATTGGCCTGAAACTCCCAACAATGTTGATTGTATCCAGACACCAATTCCCAGGAACCTGTCCCACATTAGTACCGCCTCCCGTCATTTTGACACAGGTGAAATGTGCCCTGGCAACCTTGTTGGAAAACAATGGTTTCCTAGCAGTAGATTTAGTCATGGGATAGACAGCATCCCAGGCAGAGTAATTACAACTGGGGTTATCCGTAGTCATTAATGGGATTAAACATGTTAGAGTCACATCTGTAACAGACTTCTTAAAACACGGTATGATGCAAGCAGCACAACACATCAATAATAAAAATACAATAATTAGGGTCAGAAATCCAGTAACCACCATACCAGTGTACTTACCAAACCAGGCTCCCAACCAAAAGAACAGTCCAGACTCCTCCACCCCCGCCATGGTCCTCATCTCAGCAGATAGTGCACCAAGCCCATTAAAGGCCTTAGCTATACCACCATCTGGAGTGGTGTTATTAGGAATATACGTGCAACATTGTTCACCGAACATCTTGCAGACTGTCTGGCAACCCTAGATGTGGCCTCAAGCTGTTCAGACAGACCAGTGAGTGCATCACGGGGGTAATTCACAAAACGCTGTTGATTATAGTAGATATAACTGATCCATGCAGTCTGTCTAGCATCCACTATGGCTGGACCTATAATAGGTAGTAAGTGCCAGAGTCCATCATTCCTACCCAAGGCCTGAAACTAATGAGGAACCCCCACTGGCACTCCCAACAGGTTAGTGTGTATGTCAACTACATCCTCTGTCCATGGAGCACTACATCTATGTCTCCCATGGGATGGAATGTTTTCAGGTCCCCTGGATACAGAACCCAACAGCTGTTCAGAATTAACATCAACAATGGTCAGTGGAATTATCAAACTGGTCAGAGCACACGTACCTTGCCAGTCTCCTCTAAGAATGGGTCTCAGTACTCTTTTGGGTCCACATATCCACCACACATCAGCCAGACCACTAGTTTGGTTTAGGCCTGTAACTGGCCAAGTGGCATAAATGGTTATGTTACTGCTGCAATCAGCTTCAGGCAATCTCCCATAGTCCATGCCACTACCTGTATCCGTGATGCAACTGTAATTGCCCCCATATGCCTTAACACCCCAAGGGGCCCGATGAGGAGGTACTGTAGGAAACACAAGGCTCAAAGAGGAACAGAGGGTTGAATTGGGCTGAACCTGGTAAAAACCTCTCAGAATACACAACCACCCCTCTCCTTCTCCTATAGCAAATGGGTGTGTAGCCAGAACAAGTCTAGCATGACTACAAATAGTGCAGTCCTTTCTTCTCAGGGTTTTAGCTGTGTACCTCATATAAGACAGCCACAAATTGTCCCTACCATCAAAACCAGTCTCAGTGCCTAATTGATCAATAGCTGTGTAGTCTCTAACATTAATTACCTGAATGGGATTTTTTAACACAGTGGTGGTAGGTGGCAGGTTCGGTCCAGGGGTGGTAGAGGAGTGTGTCTGGCCCTGGTTCGTCTGGGACCCCTGGTTTTGGCAGTTCCCTAATAGAAAACACACCCATCGTGTCTGTCCCGGTCCTTTGTAGTCCGAGGGTGTAAGTGCCTGCATCAGAGAGCTTAATAGTTTTGATGGTTAGTAGGATTTCATCACCTTTACAAAGTTCAACAGTGCTCCCAGGTTTTCCCCATATGATGGAAAACCTATCCACCTTTGTGGGATCCCCTATGCTATAAGAATACCCTCTTCTCCAATCCTAGAATTGTCCCAAGTTGGTTATCATGTAATCCCCATATGGACACCCTCCCCCATTACACAGGTACACTGACACTCCTGTAAAGCCCCACCCTCTCCCAGAGAACACATCACTAGCAAGAGCCAGACACATCTTCACTTCTATGAACAAAAACAGGGGTGACAGGACAGGGAGGGTTACTTCATTCGAGAGATGGCCCCCGGAATCCTGTTAATTCCAGTTCTCCTCTCGAACACTGTTTATTGTTCGACAGTGTCAGTGTGTGCTACCCTCCCCCGTGCGATATGAATCCGGGTAGCTCTTTCAGCTAGCTGTCACCAGGAGTCCTTGTATGGTCCCCCCAACAAGCCTCTGGGACTGGATTGAGTGACTTCACCTGTAGTTCACCTGTAATGCATAAAATCCTGGACATACAGGCTTGGTTAACAAACAGTTTCTCATATGTTTTATCTGATTATATCTTTAGTTTCTTATCCAATAGGCCCCATCCTATCCTAGACCACAATTTACCCATCCCCCTTTTGATACCTGGCTCTGCCCAGGTAACAACCTTACCTACTCTAAATAATGACTTAGGTAAGATTAGTATATTATCCTTCTGTTCTGACATTATCATGTAGGAGCGCCCCTTTCATTTTCCACATGTCCAATTCTCCCTTTTGTCTCCACTCAGTAACTGTTATCTACACATTCTGTTATCTTTGCTCGTCCTGGCTCCCTTTTAAAACGTCTCCTCTCTGCTCTCCAACCTTCAAGGTCTCTGCAGTGCAGGGGAGGGCTCTTCTGTCTGCCTTTTCCCCTTATCTGTCTGTAGCTCGTTTTCTCATGTTTCCAAATTTGAACTAAATGTCTCACTGTTTGGCTTTATCTAAACTCATGGATTTTTTTTTAGAAAAACATGTCTATGGTGGCACTTTCTAAAGTCCTTATATAGGTTAATTAAACCCCACTATAATTAATTTACCTTAAAAAATAAAATACAAAATAAAAAAAATAAAAAACGTATTACCCATGACCACAAATTAAATATTCAAATGGCACCCCCTATATACAGGTGTTAAAACCAAACACAAATATCTCAATTTCTTCCCTGCCCTGTTGGCTCAAAATATGTCCCAAATACTTAACATGAGTCTACCATAAATAAAACTTATCCTAGCTAAATTTTCACACCACGTTCATCAGAGAAAATATATTGACACTATAATGTAAATTTCACTGCCTTTTTGTATTAAATTACCTTAATATCAGTATTACAAATTACCCTAGATTCTCCATCCAAATGGCTTTCCAATGAGGCTGATCAGACCACAAAGGAAAGTTACAATGGAGGTCATAAGTCATACCACCCCTTCAAAGAAGTGTTTCTTACTATATTAAACAACATTCCTCTATCAAAAGATTTCACCTATTTAATTAAGACTCAGAAAATAAAAACGTATAATATTTCATATGTGAGTGTACCCCTTTAAGATATCTTGTCTCTGGGAACATGGAAATCCCCTTAAACCCAAAACGTTTGCTACAAACAAAACCTAATAATTATAATAATACCTTCAAATAATTTGTTTTAAATTTCCTCAATGTTTCATGTAACTCATTCAGTCTTTAAAGGATTGTCTCCCCAAAATGCTTTATACCCTGCCAATAAACTCACACAATTGTGATAAACGTGCACTGTCCCTTTAACATAAAATAATATCAGCCTGCAATCCACTCTGCGGGCCTTTCATTGTTCCCCATAATGAAAACAGATTATAATGTTAGTATACCTTAACCTCCTGTTTAATTTCAGTGGTGTTATCTGAACAATCAAACCAAAATCAATAACCGGGAAGTACTTGTGTAAATTAATTAAAAGAACAAAATAAATCTACCTTATTTCTCAGCACTTGGTTAGAACATCACTCCCGTTTTACATCGACCACACCCTTCGCCCCGTCCCTAGTGTATATCTTATCTATTATTCAGTGGCTCAATTAATGTTTAACGTAAGTATGTTCAGATGTTGATTATGTAATTCTACAATATTAGTATAGTTCAAACCTCATAATATAAATCTACACACAGAATTTTACGTTAATAGAGTTTAACACTTTTTACAACAGTCATGCACACCCCCTCAATATTCTATGATATAACTCTCATCAGCAAGCCTGCGACTTTTTCAACATTCTCACCGGTACCAGCTCCAACTGAAATACCTAATGTACCACACTCGCTTGGTCCCCGACCTCATTCATACCGATATTAGTTCCCGACTGAATATCAAGCGTATTTCATGCACCCCAGCAAGCAGACCAGTGGGAGACACAATGGCCCCGCCTTCTGTCCATTCTCCGTACAGCTTCTCACCCCGTCTCTTCCACTCCTTACCCTCTCTGCCTTCATTCAATTCTAGAGTGGACTTCAGCGTTTTCAACACCTTTTCTATATTCAACGATATTTTATGTACATTACAATACTGTCAACAACCTATGCCTTTACTAAAACTGCCTCACTCAAACTTGGTAGTCAGTGCGCCGACTTCACTACCCGATGTACTTCACACACACACCTATGCTTTGTTAGGACCTTAGAGAGACCCTTTCCCAAAGGCTAAATCGGTCTCAAGTCGAGTAATCAATTCAAATATCCGTCATTCACACTTGGCCCTGCCTAGTACATCACATTCGCATCATATGGCTTTCCATTCGCACTTTGGTGGTCACTCGTTACCCACCATTCATACATGTAGTAAGTGTTCTCTGTTACCACCTACCAGCCAGGCATACTAGTACATCCCATACACAATGCACCATTAAGTATTGTCGATCAATAATAAAATTGCAGTTGCCAATAGAGATATTACTTTCTCAACTATTTTCCAATCTCACACATCATAATAGTTTAAATTTAGTAATTTACATCAAACAGCAGAGAGGGATTTGGCGACATCTCCTGAGGGAGGTCCGTCAGCTCATCTTCCCCCTCTGTGGGAGTAACCACCCGCATCATTTCTGGTTTCTTATTCAGTTGCACTCTGCGCGTCTCCTCGATAGCCCAAGTTCCTATTTTTTAGTTCCGCTTCTGCTCTTTCTCTCTGTTTAGTCCCTTGATTCTTAAATAAACGGCTCTTGTTTCTTTCTACCTCCTTGTCTCTAGCCTCCTGCAACGTCTCTCTTAACCCACATTCCATTGTTTTCAACTGGGCCCCTGTTGGCGGCCCCCCTCCTAGATAACCTGCTTGTGTCCATCTTAACTTCAATCCCTCCCAAACTTTCTTGATATGCTTCCATTGTTCCTTTCCCCCTGATCTATATTCCATTTTTTGGTCTAGGAAATCATTAAATTTCATCTTAGGAGTGTTAGGGGTCGCCATGGTGAATTTGCTTTAATCGGAATTAAATGTATCTTAATTTGAATTTAATCGGAATTTAATCGGAATTCTCACAGACTACCTGAATATACTTAGCCCGTCGTTAGTTAATATCAACGATGTATTCTTGGAGACACTATTGCTCGTACTCTGCCTTAACTCAGAGCTTCTCCGTCATATATCCAGAATTTTCAACAATAATGGTTTAATGTTTGGTTAATACTTTTAGAATTTAGGAAATAATAACAGGGCCTTGTGAAACTCCGCTTACATTTACACTACAGTCGAGACACGTACATTCGTACATACATATAGAATTAACACAACATATTTTGCGACGTCTCACAATTTTACATTTATCACATCATTTCACTGTTCACATATTATTTCATCATTCTCATTTCAAGGACCTGACTGGGCGCTGCCAGACTGGACACACTAGCCGGACTATCGGTCCACTACGTATTTACTTTTTATAGACCACCTTACCGGACTCTGCCGGACCGGACACAATGCCGGACTGTCGGTGTTACAAATCTATTGCCCAATTATAGACCACCTTACCGTCTGCCGGACCGGTCACTAGCCGGACTATCGGTGTTACAAATCTATATTGACTATATTTTATTCCTTACTGGTCGCTGCCAGACCGGTCACAGCCGGACTATCGGAATATTCTATATCTACTATCACTTATCCCTGACCGGACACTACCGGACCGGACACAAGCCGGACTATCGGGATATTCTAATTCCCACATATGTTTACTTCACTGTCAATTTCAAGTCAATTATTTATGTTAAATTTACACAAAAATTCTTACCCACACTCGGTACTACTGATCGTAATTTGGTATGACTATTCGACAATATGCAAAGTTCGATTTAACCGGTTTTGCTTACCTTATTTTGTGGTCGACCAGAGATCAGTTTCCCGAGTTGAGCAGAATTGTTGTCCTCCCCCTAAAGTTTTCACCTGTCCTCCGGGAACCGTCCTTTCACCAACTCGCCCCCTCACACCCACATCAACCACTCTGGACTGGGTCGTTAGTAAACCATCCTCTGCTACCAAGATTCTGTTGATAATGGGATATGTAGGAGGGTGAGCCGGTCAAGGATCGATTCAGACAAGGTGGTAAATTGTATGACAAGTGACAGTTTAATTATGAGTAAAGATATCTGGTACAACGTATACGGGCCCATTTCATTCGGTTCTTAAGGAACCAGCAGAAAAGAAGCCCCGATAACAGAGTGCATGTATGTTATATACAGTACAGAAAGTAGGTTGAGTCTAGAAGTTCTGGTCTTCTGGTTGGTCCTGTTGGGCCGTCCGTCATCCCTCTGAGTCTTGTCGTGCCGTTCCTTGTCACACAATGTTCAGCTAAGAAGGAGATTAGGTGTGTGCGCTGGTTTCTGCAAGTCAAGGCTGTCTCTTCCTCCCAATGTGTGGGTGTATGTCTTATCTGTGTGTCCTCGGCAGTTAGTGTGTGTAATGTGTGTGTGCTGTGTGTGTGGGTGTGGGAGCTATCCTGTATGGGACCTAACATGTTTTACTGTGAAAATACGTTGTCTCAGTTATAGCAATGTAATAGCAGTAGGCTGGTCACCTGCATAAGAAATAGCACTTCCTTACACACCACATATCACACTTTCACAAAATGCTTGAAGACATGGCTAAAGATCAATCAGATTTGTGAACATGGTCCCTAGCTGTGTGTTGCCGCTTTCCATGTCGTCTGTTGTCTGTAGCTTGTGAGGTGTGGAAACACTTTGTTACTTTTATGAATTTTGTCTTGCTGCTTTTTGTTTTATGTTGCTCTGTCTGTATGCTACGTCTTGCTTGTCCTATGTTGCTCTGTATGCTATGTCTTGCTTGTCCTATGTTGCTATGTCTTGCTTGTTCTATGCTGCTATTGTCTATATTGTAATTGTTTTTAATAACCTGCCCAGGGACTGCGGTTGAAAATTAGCCGGCTGGCTAAAACCGGCACTTTTACTGAAACTTTGATTAATGTGCACTGTCCCTGTAAAAATAAAAATAAACTCAAACTCAAACTCAAACAATGCATTACAGTCAGAAAGATATAGCCGTGCATGAATAAAGAAAAAGAATGTACATCTAAAATGAATACACCAGTCTTACCCAGTATTTACAGGCCTGCCTTGAACCCCTTCAAAAGATACATAGAGATAATTTAGCAATTTTGAACATAACTCAAAGTAGCATTTGGAACAAAATAAGAATGTGTTATGAGTAGACCAATCTGAAAGCACGCACCACACTTGCTTTGGAGAACACACAGCACAGACCCAGCTAGCAGAACCAGGAAAAGGGAACCAGCACCCAGACTGATGACGACGAGGAACACTGGACCTGAATAAACTGAATGAAGGCTCACTGACAGTGAGTCATCTGTACAGTATAACCTGACCTTACAATGACTAGTATGTTAGTGCAAATAAGCCTTACTAATAGTGACTATTGAGATACTTAACAGTTTAGAGATGTTAGAAACGTATCAATAGCTGTACATTTAGAAGCAGAGTCATTCACTAAACTTGCATTTTGAAGTTCTTAGGACCACTAACAGCTCATTTAAAACCAAACCAATGTTACTTACCTCTTCCTTGGGCTGTGGTATTGTTGCTTTTCTCATTCTGAACAGGTAAACTGAACGTTGATGGGGAACTAGTAGCTCCTGGAGGATTTATAACTGAAATAAATAAAACATTGATATGTGTACGTTAATAATATATTAGTCTTGCAATACAACAGTAGACCGACAGAAGATTGACACATTTAAAATCACAGAAATTGATGGGCTCTAGTCTTCCTCACCATCTATGGTGATACTGAGGGGTTCACTATGCTGTGATGTCACAGTATCTTCACCCTCTACCACCAGCTCCACAGCACAGGTGATGAAGATCTCTCCAGCACTGCTACTCTTCCTCTGCAGTTCCTCTTCTGCCACTCTCCCCACACAGACATTGTCTTTGTAGGGTAGTTTTTTAAAGTGTGAGTCACCATTGTTCAGATTAAAGTAGCATGAGGTGCCAGCCTTGGCCTCACATCGAAGATTGAGGTAATTCCCATTCTTCGACACATGAACACTGGGCTTTCCAATTGGATCTGTTTGTAAATTGTGAAAGTAATTTATGAAGTCAATTAACAAGTGGGAAGTGTACTCTGGTAAACATGTGCTTTGGAGTACTGTAAAACTGCCACTTACCACCCACATTAAGTCTTTGAGCATCACTATGTTTTGAGGTTTTGATCGTTTCACCTTCTCTGTTCTGTAGAATTACACAGCTGAGATCTACTTCAGTCTTGTTCCACCTTTTGAACTCATTCCAGAGCAACTTGAACTGGCAAGCACCCTGCTTGTAATCCAGTTTCCTTATAGGGTTGGGGTCGTGATCTTTGTAGAATTTGCACTCTGTGCCTTTTGGTGACTCACAGCATACTGTAACAGGTAGTAAAATATTTAACAAAACTCACTGGAGACTAGCAAAACAGAATCAACAATGATTCTGGTTAGCATTTATGTGCGTTGATAAAGTAGTGTCAATATATGACATTCACTTTCATAGGAAATTGTAAATTTTAATTTGCAAACAGTTACATTGATGTACCCAGGGGAAAATACAATAGTGGGAGTGGGAACCAAATCTGTTTAGAGAAATAGAGAGAATCTATGAAATTATGAGTGATAAGAATCTTGATTCAGAATGTAATTGTATGTGGAGTATCACTTCCTTGTCTCTCTATTTACAACTAAATATATTTCATAATAAAGATATGGCACTTTAAGCATTGTGTTACTCTACATTAGTTGTGAAAAGTAATGTACAAATCTATTATCAAAAAAAGACTTTTATGCCTAAAATAAATAAATAGCTGTTGAGCTGGACAATTAATGAAGTGACATTTGTTAATATGTACCTGCACAACTTTCTTTTACCGCAACACCGGCAACATCTTCGAACAAGATAAAAACAACTTAGTGAAACATTTTACAAGCCTTACTATAAGGCATAATAAAGGCTCATACATACTTAGAACAAGTTATAAAGCATACATTAAGTAACATACTACCAAAACTTAAAATCCATGTAAAGAGATATTGATCCAAAGACCAAAATAATCGAGTACTCACAAACGAGAAGAATGTAAGACAAAGACATATTTTCCACTTTCTTCCGTCAGTGAAGTGAACTCCACACATAGATTGTCATGTCAGAAAACTGATGTGTGTTTGGTAGGACACAGAAAAACCTACAGAGGAGGATATGGAGACTCACGAGTGATGTTGTGACAGATCACTAGTGACGCTGAAGAAAATGACCTTATTTTCATTGACCACTAAGGGGCTGTCCATGTGGTCCACCCTACATTAAACTTACTGAAAATATAGGTAACTACAGCACAGCTATTTCAAATAGGAGAACTCTTGTGATTAATTGATCAAATAAACTTCTTGACTTTTCAAAGAGTTACTTTATAGTATACACACACAAATAAACAAAACCAAAACTAGATATGCAGTAGCTTAACAGCAACATCACCCTAATAACTTCTAGGCAGGACACTAGAGATACGGGCCATAAACTTATATTTCTCCCTTAAGGTGACCTGACTTGACCTCAACCCCCCTCCATCAATAATCCACGGCTCTCTCCCTTCATCAATACCTGTCACATGTAATTGTTGCAGCACAATGGCTTATTGTAGCACATCTCAGCTTAGATCATGACCACAATTCCATTTCTGTGTCTTTCCACACCTCTTCATGTTCTCTGACAAGTCATTTCCGTTGATGGATATAGACATGAGCTTCATACAGTATGAAGATGTGAATAGCAAGCCGTATGCTGGGTTGTTTGCAGGGGGGAAGTTGGTGATTCTCATCTCTGGAAATAGAAGTGTACCTGTATGATCAGTACCCTCACTGTGGTCACATCTATGTGACAAACAGACTCGACACACTCTGCTAAATCTCAGGTACAACAG
Source organism: Oncorhynchus clarkii lewisi (assembly GCF_045791955.1). Taxonomy (NCBI): domain Eukaryota; kingdom Metazoa; phylum Chordata; class Actinopteri; order Salmoniformes; family Salmonidae; genus Oncorhynchus; species Oncorhynchus clarkii. The sequence continues at coordinate 27,453,819 of NC_092151.1, read as the reverse complement.
TGAACATCATGAGTCATCGGACCGTTGAAGCTCGTTGAAGACCTTTGAAACTCAACTGCTGTGTAATCTGAACACAATGCTGTCTCCTCTCAGAGTGGCTCCTCAACTTCCAACAAAAATAAACATTTCCAACAAGATTTACAATATACTGTACAAGCTCTATTTCCACTGGATAACACAACATCCATGAGCAGAACAAAATGAAATGCTAATAAAATTGCTGTATTTTAGACATATCAACTCATTACACATGAAACACTTTGCATAATATAAAATACATTAACAAGCAGTGGGGAGTAAAGAGCATTGTTCTACACACACATATTGCAGCTTAGATGGGTTTTGGTCAAGACACGACAATTCACCAGTACATTCAAACAGATAATATAGAAACAGCTGTAGAACATTTTTAGGATCTGGGGACCCATGCCAAATCTTTTCAGTCTCCTGAGGAGGAAAAGGCGATGTCATGCCCTCTTCACGACTGTCAAGTTGTGTTTGGACCATGAAAGTTTGTTGGTGATGTGGACACCAAGAAACTTGAAACTCTTGACCTGCTCCACTACAGCCCCTTTGATGTTAATGAGGGCCTGTTAAGCGATCCTTTTTCTTTAGTCCACGATCAGCTCTTTTGTCTTGCTCACATTGAGGGAGAGGTTGTTGTCCTGGCACCACACTGACCTCCTCCCAATAGGCTGTCTCATTGTGGTCGGTGATCAGGCCTACCACCGTTGTGTCATCAGAAAACTTAATGATGGAGTCGTGCTTGGCCACGCAGTCGTGGATGAACAGGGAGTACAGGAGGGGACTAAGCATGCACCCCTGAGGGTCCCTGTGTTGAGGGTTAGTGTGGCGTTATTGTCTATCCTCACCACTTGGGGGCCCGTCAGGAAGTCCAAGATCCAGTTGCAGATGGAGTTGTTTAGTCCCAGGGTCCTTAGCTTAGTGATGAGCTTTGTGGCCACTATGGTGTTGAATGCTGAGCTGTAGTCAATAAACAGCATTCTCACATAGGTGTTCCTTTTGTCCAGGTGGGAAAGGGCAGCGTGGATCTGTTGGGACGGTATGCGAATTGGAGTGGGTCTAGCGTATCCTGGAGGATGCTGTTGATGTGAGCCATGTGAGCCTTTCAAAGCACTTCATGGCTACTGACGTGAGTGCTACAGGGCGGTAATCATTTAAGCAGGCTACCTTCGCTTCCTTGGGCACAGGGACTATGCTGCTTGAAACATGTAGGTATTACAGACTCGGTCAGGGAGAGGTTGAAAATGTCAGTGAAGACACTTGCCAGTTGTTCCGCACATGCTCTGAGTACACGTCCTGGTAATCCGTTAACAACACACATTGACATGATCAATTGAGTTTAGTTACTGATCTATTGGTTATTTGAAATTGGACAATTTGATGGATATTTTCTTGTTCGAGCTTTTTCACACCACGACTTTTATAGCTTTGGTGACTAATGCTTCTCCAAATGAGGAAATGGCAGATACCTTGATCCATGTCTGCTTAGTTACATTAATACATATTTCCAGTCAGAGTCACCAGTCTGTGCCAACTAAGTTATGGCTTGGATTGCATCCACAGATCACATTACTTTTGTGGAGTTTTGGCTAACTTAGTTTTTTGGAAGCAAATCCAAGCATTGAAGAAATGGAAAACAGGAATCCAAATATATTTGAGTTTACCAACTGGGCCACATAACAGAGACATGATCAAAATGAGTTCAGTAACTCATTAATTGTGTTTTATTTGTAGTCGGACGTTTTAGATACTTTCTGTTTCAGCACCCAACTTCTCTCCAGCCATGTTACGCAGGTGACTAAAGTTTCTCCAAATGAGGAAATGACAGAGACCTTGATCCCTATCTGCTTAGTTTATATAATATATCTTTTCAGTCAGTGTAACCAGTTTGTGTCCGGTAATGGCTTGGATTGCATGCATAGAACACATTACTGTTGTGTATTTTTGGAAAACTTAGTTTTTTTTTAGTCAAATCCAAGTATTGCAGATTTGTAGACAAATGAAAAACAGGAATCAAAAAAGTTGTTTTTCATTTCATGACCACCAATGAATTGTTAAATAAAAAAAACCCAGGTGGAAAGTTTAAAAGTTTTCTGTTCCCCAAATAACAGTTATGTATTGATTAACATTGACAGCAACTCCTTGCAGGTTGCACCAGCCTCATTTTAGTGTTTGGAAATGTTTGAATTTTGCAATATATACAGCACTTACCATTATGTTATTTATGTTAAATGATGGTTTTGAGGGCTAGGGACATGGTGTTAGGGGACAAGTTACAGCCCAATGGCTTATTGTAGCACATCTCAGCTTAGATCATGACCACAATTCCACTACTGTATCTTTCCACACCTCTGCACCTATGCATGTTCTCTGACAAGTCATTGTATATTGATAGATATAGACATGAGCTTCATATGAATAGATGTATTGAGAGCCCTCCGTAGTGTTGTTTTCTCAGGAGTGATGTTAGTGTAGATGTCCCCCATTTCTACTCTGCCATCTCCTCATCTCTAGAAATAGAGCTGTATCTGTATGAGTGTAATGAATACTCAGGGAGGAAAAAGGTGTAGATTCACGCGCAGAGCGCGGGAGATGTTTATTAAGCCTTCGCAGAAGGCAGGAATCGTGGTCACAGGCAATGGTCAAACACGGGTAGGCAGTCAAAAACAAACAATACCTCACAACCATACAAACAGAGAGAACTGAACTAAATAGGGAGCTGATGAGACAAGGTGAGAAACAAACACAGGTGAAATCAATGAAGAAAATGAAAGTCAGGGCTATGTTCCAGAACACAAAGAAACAGGGCTATGTTCCAGAACACAAAGAAACAGGGCTATGTTCCAGAACACAAAGAAACAGGGCTATGTTCCAGAACACAAAGAAAAAGAACACAAGGTTGACTAAAAAAAGTAAAGCAGAACCTTACAATGAGCAGTACCCCCACTGTGGCCACGTCTACATGACAAACAGACACAAAACACCCAGCTAAAGCTCAGGTAGATCAATGACCATCATGAGACAGACCGTTGAAACACAACGGCTGTGTAATCTAAACAACACAATTTCTCTTCCAGAGAGAAACACAACATTTCCAACAATTATTTACAATATACTGTACAAGCTTTATTTCCACTGGAAAACACAACATACTAGAGCAGAAAAAAATGTAATGCTAATAAAAGTGCTATATTTTACATATACAAACACATTACACATTAAACACTGTGCATAGTATAAAAATACATTCACAAGGTGCATGTAAATTGCAACTTGTTCAAATTGAATAACTTCTCCTCCTATTGACTTCTGGTTTATAAAAACATTGACACATCATACTCTCCAGCCATATCCAACTTGAACTCCCCAGCAAGGTCACATCCTTATAGCATAGTGCAGACTTGAGTTCTCTTCCTGTAAGAGAGCGAAAACCTACCACAATGCACCATAAGCGGTGAACAGTTACACTATAACCATAGTGGATAGTAAAGAGTACAGTTATACTCTACACACACTGTTTGCAGCTCATTTGGGTTTTGCCAGTCAAGAGCAGTTTCCAGTACATCCAAACAGATGATATGAAAATGTTCAGTTAAATAAATAGATCACTCTCACCTCCTACTGTTATTTCCTCGTTCATCACCTTCAGAAACAAAAGTATAATGAGAGCGTAACTAACAGGCCCTGATTGTATAGCTGACAACAGCCTTTGGAACAACATACAAATTGGAGTATTTTTGAAGCAAAAGGCACTTGCCGTGTCTACACCAGAGAAAACACAGGAGAGATTCCACCAGAAGGATGAGAACACAGATACCAGCACGGAGACCGATGTAGAGGGGGATCATTGAGGAAGGGTCTGGAAGGGAAAAGGACATCATGTATCATGTTCATTTCACATCAATGTTCATAATGTCCTGCAATTGTGAGCATCTATGTCTAAACCACCTAAATGTACATACCTTCTTCTTGGGTAGTTAGGCTGATGACTTCACTGACTGCCTTCTCCTCTCCAGGTGGGATGGAACTGAAGTCTGCTATGGAACCCGTCGCTCCTGTAGGATTTACAGCTGAAAATATGATTCAAATAGGAACAATTATTCATGCACTGCAGCTGCAGCAATAAATAGATTTCACTGAAGTGGATGGGGTCCTCACCATCTACGGTGATACTGAGGGGTTCACTGTGCTGTGATGTCACAGAATTCCCCTTTATCACCATCTCCACAGCACGTGATGAAAATCTCTCCAGGGCTGCTCTTCTTCCTCGGCGTCAGTAGCTCCGATTGGGCCACTCTCCCCACACAAACATTGTCTTTGTATGGTTGCTTTTTGAAGTGTACGTCACCATTGTTCAGATAAAAGTAACATGAGGTGCCATGTTGAGCCTCACACCTGAGATTGAGGTAATTCCCTCTCTGGGTTTCCCAATTGGATCTGTTTGAAATATGTAAGATAATAGATACAATATGAGTGAACCCAGTGTGTTCTGGGTAACAATAACTGAACATGTTCCCTAGGCCATAATTTAGGCCCTAGGGTAAAATTGTCACTCACCACTCACATGAAGTCTTCGAGTGTCACTTCGTTCTGAAGATATCGTTTTTCCTTCTCTCTTCTGTAGAATAGCACAGCTGAGATCTACTTCACTCTTGTTCCAGGTTTTGAACTCATCCCAGAACAATGTGAATTGGCAAACACTGTTGTAGTCCACTTTTCTTATTGGGGTTGGATCCTGGTCTCTGTAAAAATAATACTCTGTACCTTCTGTTGATTCCCAGCGTACTTTGACAGATCTAGCTGCATTGATGTACTCAGGGGATAATACAATGCTTGAAGTGGGGACAGAATCTGTTTGGATTTAAATATATAAATAGTGAGAATTCAAATTGTTCACGCTGTCAATCGTAGACTGAAATCTATGTATGTTTCTGAAACTGTTGTGGCTAAATAATGTACATTTAGAGAACGAGTTGTAGAAACGGTATCACCAAACTGCTGTAGTGACAAATCGTATATGAAAGACAATAGCCTATCTCTAATATCATTCCACAACTAATGACATGATGTAATGCATACCTGCATAACATTTTCTAACTGCAACACAGGCCACAACTTTAACAAGGATAACAGGAAGACATTTTAAACAAGGCATTTCAGTTAACATAAGATACACACTATACACTCTAAATACACATGGATTGAAATAAGGGACAATTGAATACTCACAAATCATTAGAAAATAAGATGGAGACATATTTTCCTCTTTCCGCAATCAACGAATACGTTTCTGAGGTAAGAGTTGATCTGTGCTTACGACAAAGAACAGCCCAAAAAGGATATGGAGACTCTGGGCAGGTCTGAAGTCACGTTGAATTAGAGCTGGGCGATATGGACAACAATCCTTATCAGCATAAATGTACTGAATTATCACAATAATGGTCAATTGAACGATAAGTTTAGAACATAATGTGCACCACAGTCATTGTTTTATATTGCCCTGAAAACGACTACAACTTTGAATGTATTTCATTTTAAATGTCAGATTTCTCTAGTAGGGCCCTATAGATTATTTATCGTAATGAACAATGTCAGCTAAATGTCCACGATAAGTGTCAGTTTGGTCGGAGTCGATAATTTTAGGTTTATCATCCCAGCTCCTCATTGAAATGTATTACTTTTTTCATTGTCCACTAAATTGCTGCCCATGTAATGAACCCTCAATACTGCTTACTGAAACTATAGATGAAGAGTAAAGTGAAGAGTAAAGAATGCATTTTAACTAGTGAAAAGTTATTTATTGCATCCAAACTATCGTTTAGACACATTATTCAGATGGCTAATGTTATGGTGAGTGAATGAGGACCCAAAAGCGAACTAACTTAAACAGAGCTTCTTTAATAACCAAACATAGGTAGGCTCAGATAGACCGGCAGATTCCGACAGGACAGGACAAGGTTACAGCAAACATGACGATAGTCTGGCTCAGGCATGAAACACAAACAAGAATCTGACAAGGACAGGAACAGAAACAGAGAGAGATATAGGGACCTAATCAGAGGGAAAAAGGGAACAGGTGGGAAACGGGGTGAATGGGTAGTTAGAGGAGACAAGGAACAGCTGGGAGAAAGCGGGGGAGAAAAGGTAACCTAACAACGACCAGCAGAGGGAGACAGGGTGAAGGGAAAGGACAGAGACAAGACACAACATGACAGTACCCCCCCACTCACCGAGCGCCTCCTGGCGCACTCGAGGAGGAAACCTGGCGGCAACGGAGGAAATCCTCGATCAGCGCACGGTCCAGCACGTCCCGAGAGGGAACCCAACTCCTCTCCTCAGGACCGTACCCCTCCCAATCGACAAGGTACTGGTGACCACGGCCCCGAGGACGCATGTCCAAAATCCTGCGGACCCTGTAGATGGGTGCGCCCTCGACAAGGATGGGGGGGGGGGGGGGGGGGGAAGACGAGCGGGGGCGCGAAGAACAGGCTTAATACAGGAGACATGGAAGACCGGGTGGACGCGACGAAGGTATCGCGGAAGAAGAAGTCGAACTGCGACAGGATTAATAACCCGAGAAATACGGAACGGACCAATGAACCGCGGGGTCAACTTGCGAGAAGCCGTCTTAAGGGGAAGGTTCTGAGTGGAGAGCCAAACTCTCTGACCGCGACAATATCTAGGACTCTTAGTTCTACGCTTATTAGCAGCCCTCACAGTCTGCGCCCTATAACGGCAAAGTGCAGACCTGACCCTCTTCCAGGTGCGCTCGCAACGTTGGACAAAAGCCTGAGCGGAGGGGACGCTGGACTCGGCGAACTGAGATGAGAACAGCGGAGGCTGGTACCCGAGGCTACTCTGAAAAGGAGATAGCCCGGTCGCAGACGAAGGAAGCGAGTTGTGGGCGTATTCTGCCCAGGGGAGCTGTTCTGACCAAGACGCAGGGTTGCGAAAAGAAAGACTGCGTAAGATGCGACCAATAGTCTGATTGGCCCGTTCTGCTTGACCGTTAGACTGGGGGTGAAAGCCGGAAGAGAGACTGACGGAAGCCCCAATCAAACGGCAAAACTCCCTCCAAAATTGAGACGTGAATTGCGGACCTCTGTCCGAAACGACGTCTGACGGAAGGCCATGAATTCTGAAAACATTCTCGATGATGATTTGTGCCGTCTCTTTAGCAGAAGGAAGCTTAGCAAGGGGAATGAAATGAGCCGCCTTAGAGAACCTATCGACAACCGTAAGAATAACAGTCTTCCCCGCTGACGAAGGCAGTCCGGTGACAAAATCTAAGGCGATGTGAGACCACGGTCGAGAGGGAATAGGAAGCGGCCTGAGACGGCCGGCAGGAGGAGAGTTACCGGACTTAGTCTGCGCGCAGACCGAACAAGCAGCCACGAAACGACGCGTGTCATGCTCCCGGGTGGGCCACCAAAAACGCTGGCGAATGGAAGCAAGCGTACCCCGAACGCCAGGGTGGCCGGCTAACTTGGCAGAGTGAGCCCACTGAAGAACGGCCAGACGAGTAGGAACGGGAACGAAAAGAAGGTTCCTAGGACAAGCGCGCGGCGACGGAGTGTGAGTGAGCGCTTGTTTTACCTGCCTCTCAATTCCCCAGACAGTCAACCCGACAACACGCCCCTCAGGGAGAATCCCCTCGGGGTCAGTGGAGGCTACTGAAGAACTGAAGAGACGAGACAAAGCATCAGGCTTGGTGTTCTTAGAGCCCGGACGATAAGAAATCACGAACTCGAAACGAGCGAAAAACAGCGCCCAACGCGCCTGACGCGCATTAAGTCGTTTGGCAGAACGGATGTACTCAAGGTTCCTATGGTCAGTCCAAACGACAAAAGGAACGGTCGCCCCCTCCAACCACTGTCGCCATTCGCCTAGGGCTAACCGGATGGCGAGCAGTTCGCGGTTACCCACATCATAGTTACGTTCCGACGGCGACAGGCGATGAGAAAAATACGCGCATGGGTGGACCTTGTCGTCAGAGAGGGAGCGCTGAGAAAGAATGGCTCCCACGCCCACCTCTGACGCGTCAACCTCGACAACGAACTGTCTAGAGACGTCAGGTGTAACAAGGATAGGAGCGGATGTAAAACGATTCTTGAGGAGATCAAAAGCTCCCTGGGCGGAAACGGACCACTTAAAGCACGTCTTGACAGAAGTAAGGGCTGTGAGAGGAGCGGCCACCTGACCGAAATTACGGATGAAACGACGATAGAAGTTCGCGAAGCCGAGAAAGCGCTGCAGCTCGACGCGTGACTTAGGGACGGGCCAATCAATGACAGCTTGGACTTTAGCGGGATCCATCTTAATGCCTTCAGCGGAAATAACAGAACCGAGAAATGTGACGGAGGAGGCATGAAAAGTGCACTTCTCAGCCTTCACAAAAAGACAATTCTCTAAAAGGCGCTGGAGGACACGTCGAACGTGCTGAACATGAATCTGGAGTGACGGTGAAAAAATCAGGATATCGTCAAGGTAAACGAAAACAAAGATGTTCAGCATGTCTCTCAGGACATCATTGACTAATGCCTGAAAGACAGCTGGAGCGTTAGCGAGGCCGAAAGGAAGAACCCGGTATTCAAAGTGCCCTAACGGAGTGTTAAACGCCGTCTTCCACTCGTCCCCCTCCCTGATGCGCACGAGATGGTAAGCGTTACGAAGGTCCAACTTAGTGAAAAACCTGGCTCCCTGCAGGATCTCGAAGGCTGAAGACATAAGAGGAAGCGGATAACGATTCTTAACTGTTATGTCATTCAGCCCTCGATAATCTATGCAGGGGCGCAGAGACCCGTCCTTCTTCTTGACAAAAAAAAACCCCGCTCCGGCGGGAGAGGAGGAGGGGACTATGGTACCGGCGTCAAGAGCTACAGACAAATAATCCTCGAGAGCCTTACGTTCGGGAGCCGACAGAGAGTATAGTCTACCCCGGGGGGGAGTGGTTCCCGGAAGGAGATCAATACTACAATCATACGACCGGTGTGGAGGAAGAGAGGTGGCCCTGGACCGACTGAACACCGTGCGCAGATCGTGATATTCCTCCGGCACCCCTGTCAAATCACCAGGCTCCTCCTGTGAAGAAGAGACAGAGGAAACAGGAGGGATAGCAGACATTAAACATTTCACATGACAAGAGACGTTCCAGGAGAGGATAGAATTACTAGACCAATTAATGGAAGGATTATGACAAACTAGCCAGGGATGGCCCAAAACAACAGGTGTAAAAGGTGAACGAAAAATCAAAAAAGAAATGGTTTCGCTATGATTACCAGAAACAGTGAGGGTTAAAGGTAGCGTCTCACGCTGAATCCTGGGGAGAGGACTACCATCCAGGGCGAACAAGGCCGTGGACTCCCTTAACTGTCTGAGAGGAATGTCATGTTCCCGAGCCCAGGTCTCGTCCATAAAACAGCCCTCCGCCCCAGAGTCTATTAAGGCACTGCAGGAAGCTGACGAACCGGTCCAGCGTAGATGGACCGACAAGGTAGTGCAGGATCTTGAAGGAGAGACAGGAGTAGTAGCGCTCACCAGTAGCCCTCCGCTTACTGATGAGCTCTGGCTTTTACTGGACATGAAGTGACAAAATGACCAGCAGAACCGCAATAGAGACAGAGGCGGTTGGTGATTCTCCGTTCCCTCTCCTTAGTCGAGATGCGGATACCTCCCAGCTGCATAGGCTCAGCTCCCGAGCCGGCAGAGGAAGATGGTAGTGATGCGGAGAGGGGGGCAACGGAGAACGCGAGCTCCTTTCCACGAGCTCGGTGACGTAGATCAACCCGTCGCTCAATGCGAATAGCGAGTTCAATCAGGGAATCCACGCTGGAAGGGACCTCCCGGGAGAGAATCTCATCCTTTACCTCTGCGCGGAGACCCTCCAGAAAACGAGCGAGCAAAGCCGGCTCGTTCCAGCCACTGGAGGCAGCAAGAGTGCGAAACTCAATAGAGTAGTCTGTTATGGATCGATTACCTTGACATAGGGAAGACAGGGCCCTGGAAGCCTCCTCCCCAAAAACAGATCGATCAAAAACCCGTATCATCTCCTCCTTAAAGTCCTGATACTGGTTAGTACACTCAGCCCTTGCCTCCCAGATTGCCGTGCCCCACTCACGAGCCCGTCCAATAAGGAGAGATATGACGTAGGCGACACGAGCAGTGCTCCTGGAGTAAGTGTTGGGCTGGAGAGAAAACACAATATCACACTGGGTGAGGAACGAGCGGCATTCAGTGGGCTCCCCAGAGTAACACGGCGGGTTATTGATTCTGGGCTCCGGAGATTCGAAAGCCCTGGAAGTGGCCGGTGGATCGAGGCGGAGATGGTGAACCTGTTCTGTGAGGTTGGAGACTTGGGTGGCCAGGGTCTCAACGGCATGTCGAGCAGCAGACACTTCCTGCTCGTGTCTGCCTAGCATCGCTCCCTGGATCCCGACGGCTGAGTGGAGAGGATCCGAAGTCGCTGGGTCCATTCTTGGTCGGATTCTTCTGTTATGGTGAGTGAATGAGGACCCAAAAGCGAACTAACTTAAACAGAGCTTCTTTAATAACCAAACATAGGTAGGCTCAGATAGACCGGCAGATTCCGACAGGACAGGACAAGGTTACAGCAAACATGACGATAGTCTGGCTCAGGCATGAAACACAAACAAGAATCCGACAAGGACAGGAACAGAAACAGAGAGAGATATAGGGACCTAATCAGAGGGAAAAAGGGAACAGGTGGGAAACGGGGTGAATGGGTAGTTAGAGGAGACAAGGAACAGCTGGGAGAAAGCGGGGGAGAAAAGGTAACCTAACAACGACCAGCAGAGGGAGACAGGGTGAAGGGAAAGGACAGAGACAAGACACAACATGACAGCTAATGCATCTCCAACAGAGAGAATTGAATAATCCATGGTGGGGGACCAGGGATATCTCTACGACACCTTTACCATTGTGGATTCATTTGAATAGTTGAACAAATGATAAGTTACCAAGTCCAGATGTTCAAACTAACATACATGTTTCACATTTCAGGGACCCTGAACAGATTTCCAGTTTCAAAACAGAGATAATTAGAAGCAACTTTGAGTAGCCATTATTTGAAAATCAGGATCTCAAAATCATGACATGGACTTGTAGATTTTAAAATAACCCTTCTCATTGGACAAAATGATAAATCAACAGCTAATAAAACATCTGGTGGAGGGGCAGACCTATTGGCTATGCAGTTTCTGGTTGTCTGTAAAACGAAATGGTAATTGAAAATGTTGGCTATTTTAAGAAGTGGGTATCTGGGTATGTGCTTTCCAGTGCCTTCAAAAAGTATTCATACCCCTAGACTTATTCCACATTTTGACAGAACTACATAGGTCCTTGGTTGAGATAGGAGAACCTGCCAGAAGGACATTCTCTACAGCACCAATCTGGCCTTTATGGGAGAGTGGCCAGACAGAAGCCACTCCTGAGAAAAAGGCACATGACCACATGCCTTTAGTTTGCCAAAAGACATGTGAAAGACTCCTAGATCATACCGCAAAAAGATTATGTGGTCTAATGAGACCAAAAATGTACTCGTTGGCCTCCTTGGCAGCCCTTAGGCCGTTTTGGGCGCAGTCTAAACTGCCACCGCCATTTAAGAAAACATTCTTGGAGTTCCCAACTCACGCCAGGTTCCACCTCTGGGCCAGGGGTTGACAACATCATACAGCAGACAACAAAACTGCGCAAAGACAGAGAGATTTTGCAGGAGATCTTGGCAACTGTGCGTCCTAACGCCATCACTCAGAGGTATTTGATATTTGGTATTTATTAGGATCCTCATTAGCCACTGCAAAAGCAGCAGTTACTCTTCCTGAGGTCCACATGAAACATGACATAATACATAGTACAGAACATTATTAGTCAAGGACTGAACTACATACATTTACAACGTTACACATAGCCTACATATCAGTACATACACATTATATTTAGGTCTAATACATAGCACCGTGCAAATTACATTACAAGATACATAAAATGGCTATGTCTCTTCACAGTTCTCTTTGTGCAGTAAGCTGTTATTTTATATGTTTTTTAAATCTGGTTTTATTGCTAGCTTGAGTTACCTGGGGTGGCAGAGAGTTCCATGTAGTCATGGCTCTATTTAATACTGTGCATTTCCCAGCCTTTGTTCAGGACCTGTGGACTGTGAAGAGACATGTGTTGTACCGATGAGTGTCCGAACTGTGTGCCAACTGCTTGAACAGACAGATCAGTACCTTCAACACATCAATACCTTGCACAAAGACCAATTGTGATGCAGTCAATCTCTCCTCAACTTTGAGCCAAGGGAGATTGACATGCATGCTACTGACACTTGCCCTCTGTGTACAGTGCATTCTTTTTCCCACATTTTGTTACGTTACAGCCTTATTCTAAAATGTATTTTTTTAAATGTCCCTCATGAATCTATCTACACACCATACCCCATAATGACAAAGTGAAAACAGGTTTTTAGAAAATGTTTGCACATATATAAAAAATAAAACACTGGAATAACTTATTTACATAAGTATTCAGACCCTATGCTATTAGTCCCGAAATCGAGCACAGTTGCATCATGTTTCCATTGATCATCTTTGAGATGTTTCTACAACTTGATTGGAGTCCACCTGTGGTAAATTCAATTGATTGGACATGATTTCGCAAGGCATATATAATGTTCCATAGTTTACAGTGCATGTCAGGTCAAAAACCAAGCCATGAGGTCGAAGGAATCTGACACAGGATTGTGTCGAGGCACATATCTGGAGAAGGGTACCAAAAAATGACTACAGCATTGAAGGTCCCCAAGAACACAGTGGACTCAATCATTCTTAAATAAAAGAAGATTGGATGCACTAAGACTCTTCCTAAAGCTGACCGCCTGGCCAAACTGAGCAATCGTGAGAGAAGGGCGTTAATCAGGGAGGTGACCAAGAACCCGATGGTCACTCTAACAGAGCTCCAAACTTCCTCTGTGGAGATGGGAGTGCCTTCCAGAAGGACAACCCTGTCTGCAGAACTCCACCAATCAGACCCTTATGGTAGAGTGGCTAGACAGAAACCACCGCTTGGAGTTTGCCAAAAGGCACCTAAAGGACTCTCAGACCATGAGAAACAAAATGATCTGGTCTGATGAAATCAAGATTGAACTCTTTGGCCTGAATGCCAAGCGTCACGTATGGAGGAATCCAAGCACCGCTCATCAGCTGGCCAATACCCTCCCTACAGTGTAGCATGGTGGTGGCAGCATCATGCTGTGGGTATGTTATTCAGCGGCAGGGACTGGGAGACTAATCAGGATCGAGGCAAAGATGAACGGAGCAAAGTACAGAGAGATCTTTGATGAACACCTGCTCCAGAGCGCTCAGGACCTCAGACTGGGGTGAAGGTTCCCCTTCCAACAGGACAACGACTCTAAGCACACAGCCAAGACAACTCAGGAGTGGCTTCGGGACAAGACTCTGAATGTGGTCCAGCCAGTGCCCACACTTGAACCTGATCAGATATCTCTGGAGAGACCTGAAAATAGCTGTGCAGTAACACTCCCCATCCAACCTGACAGCTGTGCAGAGAAGAATGGGAGAAACTCCCCAAATACGGGTGTACCAGGCTTGTAGCGTCATACACAAGACTCCAGGCTGTAATCGCTGCCAAAGGTGCTTCAACAAAGTACTGAGTGAAGAGTCTGAATGCTTATGTAATATTTATGTTTTTAATAAATTGGCAAACATTTTTAAAAAATCTGTTTTTGCTTTGTTATTATGGGGTATTGTGTGTAGATTGATGAGGGAAAAAACTATTTAATTCATTTTAGAATAAGGCTTCAATGTAACAAAATGTTGAAAAGGTCAAGGGGTGTGAATACTTTCCGAATGCACTGTGAATCTAAGTGCGATACGTGTTTGTTCTGGACTTTGTTCTGGACCAACTGAAATTTACCTATGTCCCTCTTTGCCACACATGACCACACAGCTGGACAGTAGTCCAGCTGCAACAAAACTATAGCCTGTGGGACCTGTCTGGTTGACTGAGATGTCAAAAAGGCAGAGCAACGCCCTATAATGAACAGACCTCTTCCCATTTTAGCAACCATTGTGTCTACAGTATATGTTTTGACCATGACAGCTTTCTATCTAGGACAGCTTCTATCTACCATGACAGCTTTCTATCTAATAATCACCAGATTATTCAATAATAGATCTAAATTAGGTTTAGTGATTTGTCCCAAAAATGATGATTCTTGATTTTGAGATATTTAGCAGCAGCCTATTGCTAGTTACCCATTCTAAAACTGACTGGAGCTCCATGTTAAGGGTGTCAGTTATTTATTTTACTGTTCAACCAATGTGTACTGTGTACCGTTGAGTCGTCAGCATACACAGACACACTGGTTTTATTCAAGGTCAGTGGAAGGCCATTAGTAAAAATAGAAATCAATAATGGCGCTAGCCGGCTGCCCTGTGGTACACCACACTCAACTGAATTTGCATGATCGCTGGAAGACAGGGTCGAATGTTTCAAAAGCTCTCCAGCAATGTCTTGCCCCCTCCTCCCCCACCGAAACAGCAGGGGAAGCGTTTTACACACCAACAGCGGGGACAGGTGCGTGACCAGCCTTACAGGCAGCAACACGCAGCTAAGAAGGTTGGGCCCCAGCAGTCCACCTGATGTGCTGGCGGTCGGCCTTGACGTTTCTCCCAGGCCCAAAGGGCAAACTGGCAGAGGTGAGTGGAGTCCCCTTGGGTACTGGACACAGTCCTGGGGGGTACAAACTTCAGTTCTGATGCAAACCGCCACCCTACAGAGGTATCTGGGTCACCTCGGTGACTGACGGGGTGAGAAAGGAGGCACTGTGGATGGAGATAGCCTCACTTCTGATGAAGGACGCAATCAGAAAAGTAGAGCCACTAGAATGGCTAAGTGGGTTCTACTCCAAGGACAGTATTTCATTGTTACAAAAAAGGACAGCAGCTTCTTGCCGATCCTGGACCTGCGCAGCCTCAACAAACATTTAACCTTTTTGGGCGCATGAACCGCTAGTGGGACACTTACTACAACATCCGGTGAAATTGCAAAGCGCAAAATTCAAAATACAAAAATCGTAATATTAAACATTTATGAACATACAAGTGTCTTATATCGGATAAAAGCTTAAATTCTTGTTCATCTAACTGCATTGCCAGATTTCAAAAAGGCTTTACGGCGAAAGCATACCATGCGATTATCTGAGGACAGCGCCCCACACCAAAATACTTTTTCAACCAGCACAGTTGTCACAAAATCACAAATAGCGATTAAATAAATCACTTACCTTTGAAGATCTTCCTCTGTTTGCAATCCCATAGGTCCCAGCTACACAATGAATGGTCGTTTAGTTTAATAAAATCAATTTTTATAGCCTAACACGAAACATTTTGTAAACCGCTCGTGTCGTGAATTACGTCTCATTCAACTTTCGACAAAACATTCGATGTAATCACACACACTACACGTACAATTATCCAGTCATGGTTGGTTTCATTGCAATCCTCTGGTTAGTAACACAACTCTCCTTAGCCCCTCAATCCTTATCCCAGTCTGCTGTTCCCACATGCTTCAAGAGTGCCACCATTGTTCCTGTTCCCAAGAAAGTTAATGTAACTGAGCTAAACGACTACCGCCTCGTAGCACTCACTTCCGTCATCATGAAGTGCTTTGAGAGACTAGTCAAGGACCATATCACCTCCCTACCTGACACCCTAGACCCACTCCAATTTGCTTACTGCCCCAATAGGTCCACAGACAACGCAATCGCAACCACACTGCACACTGCCCTAACCCATCTGGACAAGAAGAATACCTATGTGAGAATGCTGTTCATCAACTACAGCTCAGCAATTAACACTATAGTACCCTCCAAACTCGTCATCAAGCTCGAGACCCTGGGTCTCGACCCTGCCCTGTGCAACTGGGTACTGGACTTCCTGACGGGCCGCCCCCAGGTGGTGAGGGTAGGTAACAACATCTCCACCCCGCTGATCCTCAACACTGGGGCTCCACAAGGGTGCGTTCTCAGCCCTCTCCTGTACTCCCTGTTCACCCGTGGCCATGCACACCTCTAACTCAATCATCAAGTTTGCGGACGACACTACAGTGGTAGGCTAGATTACCAACAACGACGAGACGGCCTACAGGGAGGAGGTGAGGGCCCTCGGCGTGTGGTGTGAGGAAAATAACTTCACACTCAACATCAACAAAACAAAGGAGATGATTGTGGACTTCAGGAAACAGCAGAGGGAGCACCCCCCTATCCACATCAACGGGACAGTAGTGAAGAGGGTAGTAAGTTTTAAGTTCCTCGGCGTACACATCACGGACAAACTGAATTGGTCCACCCACACAGACAGCGTTGTGAAGAAGGCGCAGCAGCGCCTCTTCAAAATCAGGAGGCTGAAGAAATTTGGCTTGTCACCAAAAAGCACTCACAAACTTCTACAGATGCACAATCGAGAGCATCCTGTCGGGCTGTATCACCGCCTGGTACGGCAACTGCTCCGCCCACAACCGTAAGGCTCTCCAGAGGGTAGTGAGGTCTGCACAACGCATCACCGGGGACAAACTACCTGCCCTCCAGGACACCTACACCACCCGATGTCACAGGACGGCCAAAAAGATAATCAAGGACACCAACCACCCGAGCCACGGCCTGTTCACCCCGCTATCATCCAGAAGGCGAGGTCAGAACAGGTGCATCAAAGCTGGGACCGAGAGCTTTCAATCTCAAGGCCATCAGACTGTTAAATAGCCATCACTAACACCTTAGAGCCTGCTGCCCTATATACATAGACTTGAAATGACTGGCCACTTTAATAATTGGAACACTAGTTATTTTAACAATGTTTACATATTTTGCACCGGTCCAGCATTGCACTTCCAAATATTGATATATTCTTAACTCTATTCCTTTACTTTAAATGTGTGTGTATTGTTGTGAAATTGTTAAATATTACTTGCAGATATTAATGCCCTGTTAGAGCTAGAAACACAGCATTTCGCTACACCCGCAATATCTTCTGCTACACATCTGTATGTGACCAATCAAATTTGATTTGATTAATAGAGCACAGGTGGACCTGTTTGCATCTCAGAAGAACATTCGTTGCCCCAGCTGGTTCTCGGTGTCGGACCTTCCAGGCCCTCTGAGTCTGGATGCCCTTGCTCACGATTGGCCAGCTATGACACTTTGTGTTCCCACCATTTCCCCTGATCACATCTATGCTAGATAAGGTCAGCTTGATGGGCCACCTGCTGCTCCTCATAGCCCCAAACTGGCCGAGACGACCATGGTTCAGCCTCCTGTTGTCCCTCCTGTCGGGGACCCCATGGCAGCTACCGCAATGGCCCGACCTGCTCTCTCAGGCTCAGAGGACACTGTGGCATCCGGACCTGCACCCCCGCCAGCTTTGAGCTTGGCCTCTGAGAAGTGTAAATGGGCCAGTCTAGGCATTCAGGACAATGTGGTGAACATGCTGCTGAACATCAGGGCTTTCTCCACCAACGCGTCATATCACATGCTGTGGGACATATTATGTACTTGGTTTGAGGGTCATAATGTTGCCACCTAGTCGTGTGATGGACAAACAGTTAAAAAATGTTTTACAATCACTGCTTGATGCGGGCTGAGCGGAGTCCACTTTGAGTGTATTTAGCCGCAATCTCTGCATGCCATGATGATGGCCTAGAGGGACCCATAGGTGGCCACCTATTGCTCTCCAAGTTAATGAAAGGAGTTCAACATCTGCGTCCAGCGAAGGCCCGTTCGGTGCTAAGCTGGGACCTTGACATGGAGCTGTTAGCAGTTAGTAAGCCACCCTTTGAGCCCCTGGGGTTAATGTTTTTGAAGCACCTATCCATAAAGGTGGAATTCCTGTTGCCTATTACCTCCACTAAGAGGGTCAGTGAATGTCATGCTCTTTCGGTGAGTGTTATCCACTGGCCTAACCCCTCTTTCTTGCCAAAAGTCCTGTCTGACAGGCATGTGAACCGGCCCTTACATTTGTCCGCATACGCCCCTCCACGGCAGTATGTGCTGTGACCGGTGAGGGCATTGGACACTTGAGTTACACAGACAAAGACAATAAGAGAGTCTGATCAGCTGTGCCTTTGCTATGGTCAGAGAGTTCTGGGGAAGAGCCTATCGAAACAGAGATTCTCAAATTGGATTGTGGACACTATATCTACAGCATCTCAGCTGGCCGGGCAGCCTCTGCCATCTGCTGTAGTGGCGCATTCTACTAGAGGAGTAGCTACATCGTGGGCCCTGCTCCAAGGAGTTCCCCTTGATGACATTTGTGCCTCGTCCAGTTGGGCATCGTCTAGCACCTTTGCTAGGTACTATCGAGTATATATTGCCGCCGCCAATGAGGCCAGGACGGCCATGTTGGGTGTTGTCTCCAGTTCCCTGGATGGGGACGGAGGGACACAGCAATCATGACTGCCCTGAGCTCAGTCCTATGGGACTTTGCTCTTTGCTTGACCATGACTACTTCATCGATTAATCGGGAATTGTGAAACCATATTGGAGGGATCCAATATAATGCTACATAACGAAGGTTACGTATGTAACCACGGTTATGTGAGCTATTGGATCACTCCAATCCTTGTGCCTCGAAAAAGACACGAGGCGGAAGTAGTGTGACGGCAGCTATTTAAGGGGGTCAGCCACAGCACTACCCGGTACACGGGACTAATCTGAAATCCTTACTCGGAATGTATCCTGCTGCACGGAAGGATACAATATTGATACAGCCACTCACCAAATCTGCAAGGAATAATGGGAGAAAATCCCCAAATCCAGATGTACAAAGATGATACAGACATACCCAAGATGACTAAAAGCTGCCAAAGGTGCTTCTACAAAGTATTGACAGGGTGGTGAATACTCATGTAAATGAGATATTTCTGTATTTCATTTTCAATAAATTTGCTAACATTTCTAAAAACATGTTTTCACTTTGTCATTATGGGGTTTTGTGTGTAGATGGGTGAGGGAAATGTTATTAATCAATGTGGATTTCAGGCTGTAACACAACAAAATGTGGAATAAGTCAAAGGGTATGAATACTTTCTGAAGGCACTGTACACCTCTAAGAAATGATCATGCACACAATGTTTTCTGAGAAGTCGTTTCATATGAGATGTGTTGAAAGACTTTTGAGCTTAATTGTGGTTAAATCAAAAACAGTTTATACTGTTTTGTTTGCGTCTCGTCTCTGGAAATACACAAGTGAGAGTGAACGATCAGTACACCCCCCATGTGGTCACTTCTACTTGACAAACAGAAGCACAAACAATCAGGCATCAAGAGACATCAGCCAGTTTAGTTACTGTGTTTAACATCACACTGTGTCACCACAAACTAGTGGTTAGAGTTTACCTCCATCTCTACGATCCCCCTTCTCCATTCCGAACCTCTGTTGTTTCTATAACTCACACAATCTTTCAGTCCCATCTACTGGGAAAAAATGGTACCAACCATCCAGGAAAACAGAACCACAAATAGCAGCATAAAATGGGAATGCTGTAATACAATACATGTATTTAATTTATTCAAAACAGAGTTACATATTAAAAGCTGTACAGAATAGGAAAATTGTATGCCAGTATGTTAAAACTAACCTACACAATCTACACATTAAATCAATGTTTATTTGTCACATGCACAGAGTACAGAAGGTGGAATGGCACAGTGAAAGCTTACTTTCAGCTCTTCCTCAGAAGTGCAGAATAAATGTAGAGTAGCAAAACTATCAATATACAAAGTTGATAAAAAAGAGTAATAAAATAACAAAAGCGTAAAAAAAAGACAAGGCAATAAAAGAACACGGGTATTTACAGTCAGTGTAGTCAGCTCAGCTATCAACATTGAGACCGTGTCTGTGCCTCGACCTGGGTTGGGCAAAACTAAACATGGCGGTGTTCGCCTTAGCAATCTCACTAGGATAAAGACCACCTCCATTCCTGTCATTATTGAAAGAGATCATGATACCTCACATCTCAAAATAGGGCTACTTAATGTTAGATCCCTTACTTCAAAGGCAATTATAGTCAATGAACTAATCACTGATCATAATCTTGATGTGATTGGCCTGACTGAAACATGGCTTAAGCCTGATGAATTTACTGTGTTAAATGAGGCCTCACCTCCTGGCTACACTAGTGACCATATCCCCCGTGCATCCCGCAAAGGCGGAGGTGTTGCTAACATTTACGATAGCAAATTTCAATTTACAAAAAAAAAAATGACGTTTTCGTCTTTTGAGCTTCTAGTCATGAAATCTATGCAGCCTACTCAATCACTTTTTATAGCTACTGTTTACAGGCCTCCTGGGCCATATACAGTGTTCCTCACTGAGTTCCCTGAATTCCTATCGGACCTTGTAGTCATAGCGGATAATATTCTAATCTTTGGTGACTTTAATATTCACATGGAAAAGTCCACAGACCCACTCCAAAAGGCTTTCGGAGCCATCATCGACTCAGTGGGTTTTGTCCAACATGTCTCTGGACCCACTCACTGTCACAGTCATACGCTGGACCTAGTTTTGTCCCATGGAATAAATGTTGTGGATCTTAATGTTTTTCCTCATAATCCTGGACTATCGGACCACCATTTTATTACGTTTGCAATTGCAACAAATAATCTGCTCAGACCCCAACCAAGGATCATCAAAAGTCGTGCTATAAATTCACAGACAACACAAAGATTCCTTGATGTCCTTCCAGATTCCCTCTGTCTACCCAAGGACGCCAGAGGACAAAAATCAGTTAACCACCTAACTGAGGAACTCAACTTAACCTTGCGCAATACCCTTGATGCAGTTGCACCCCTAAAAACTAAAAACATTTCTCATAAGAAACTAGCTCCCTGGTACACAGAAAATACCCGAGCTCTGAAGCAAGCTTCCAGAAAATTGGAACGGAAATGGCGCCACACCAAACTGGAAGTCTTCCGACTAGCTTGGAAAGACAGTACTGTGCAGTACCGAAGAGCCCTTACTGCTGCTCGATCATCCTATTTTTCTAACTTAATTGAGGAAAATAAGAACAATCCGAAATTCCTTTTTGATACTGTCGCAAAGCTAACTAAAAAGCAGCATTCCCCAAGAGAGGATGACTTTCACTTTAGCAGTGATAAATTCATGAACTTCTTTGAGGAAAAGATTTTGATTATTAGAAAGCAAATTACGGACTCCTCCTTAAATCTGTGTATTCCTTCAAAGCTCAGTTGTCCTGAGTCTGCACAACTCTGCCAGGACCTAGGATCAAGAGAGACGCTCAAGTGTTTTAGTACTATATCTCTTGACACAATGATGAAAATAATCATGGCCTCTAAACCTTCAAGCTGCATACTGGACCCTATTCCAACTAAACTACTGAAAGAGCTGCTTCCTGTGCTTGGCCCTCCTATGTTGAACATTATAAACGGCTCTCTATCCACCGGATGTGTACCAAACTCACTAAAAGTGGCAGTAATAAAGCCTCTCTTGAAAAAGCCAAACCTTGACCCAGAAAATATAAAAAACTATCGGCCTATATCGAATCTTCCATTCCTCTCAAAAATTTTAGAAAAGGCTGTTGCGCAACAACTCACTGCCTTCCTGAAGACAAACAATGTATACGAAATGCTTCAGTCTGGTTTTAGACCCCATCATAGCACTGAGACGGCACTTGTGAAGGTGGTAAATGACATTTTAATGGCATCGGACCGAGGCTCTGCATCTGTCCTCGTGCTCCTAGACCTTAGTGCTGCTTTTGATACCATCGATCACCACATTCTTTTGGAGAGATTGAAAACCCAAATTGGTCTACACGGACAAGTTCTGGCCTGGTTTAGATCTTATCTGTCGGAAAGATATCAGTTTGTCTCTGTGAATGGTTTGTCCTCTGACAAATCAACTGTAAATTTCGGTGTTCCTCAAGGTTCCGTTTTAGGACCACTATTGTTTTCACTATATATTTTACCTCTTGGGGATGTCATTCGAAAACATAATGTTAACTTTCACTGCTATGCGGATGACACACAGCTGTACATTTCAATTAAACATGGTGAAGCCCCAAAATTGCCCTTGCTAGAAGAATGTGTTTCAGACATAAGGAAGTGGATGGCTGCAAACTTTCTACTTTTAAACTCGGACAAAACAGAGATGCTTGTTCTAGGTCCCAAGAAACAAAGAGATCTTCTGTTGAATCTGACAATTAATCTTAATGGTTGTACAGTCGTCTCAAATAAAACTGTGAAGGACCTCGGCGTTACTCTGGACCCTGATCTCTCTTTTGAAGAACATATCAAGACCATTTCAAGGACAGCTTTTTTCCATCTACGTAACATTGCAAAAATCAGAAACTTTCTGTCCAAAAATGATGCAGAAAAATTAATCCATGCTTTTGTCACTTCCAGGTTAGACTACTGCAATGCTCTACTTTCCGGCTACCCGGATAAAGCACTAAATAAACTTCAGTTAGTGCTAAATACGGCTGCTAGAATCCTGACTAGAACCAAAAAATTTGATCATATTACTCCAGTGCTGGCCTCTCTACACTGGCTTCCTGTCAAAGCAAGGGCTGATTTCAAGGTTTTACTGCTAACCTACAAAGCATTACATGGGCTTGCTCCTACCTATCTCTCTGATTTGGTCCTGCCGTACATACCTACACGTACGCTACGGTCACAAGACGCAGGCCTCCTAATTGTCCCTAGAATTTTTAAGCAAACAGCTGGAGGCAGGGCTTTCTCCTATAGAGCACCATTTTTATGGAACGGTCTGCCTACCCATGTCAGAGACGCAAACTCGGTCTCAACCTTTAAGTCTCTACTGAAGACTCATCTCTTCAGTGGGTCATATGATTGAGTGTAGTCTGGCCCAGGAGTGGGAGGGTGAACGGAAAGGCTCTGGAGCAACGAACCGCCCTTGCTGTCTCTGCCTGGCCGGTTCCCCTCTTTCCACTGGGATTCTCTGCATCTAACCCTATTACAGGGGCTGAGTCACTGGCTTTACTGGGGCTCTCTCATGCCGTCCCTGGAGGGGGTGCGTCACCTGAGTGGGTTGAGTCACTGATGTGGTCATCCTGTCTGGGTTGGCGCCCCCCCCCCCATTGGGTTGTGCCGTGGCGGAGGTCTTTGTGGGCTATACTCAGCCTTGTCTCAGGATGGTAAGTTGGTGGTTGAAGATATCCCTCTAGTGTTGTGGGGGCTGTGCTTTGGCAAAGTGGGTGGGGTTATATCCTTCCTGTTTGGCCCTGTCCGGGGGTGTCCTCGGATGGGGCCACAGTGTCTCCTGACCCCTCCTGTCTCAGCCTCCAGTATTTATGCTGCAGTAGTTTATGTGTCGGGGGGCTAGGGTCAGTTTGTTATATCTGGAGTACTTCTCCTGTCCTATTCGGTGTCCTGTGTGAATCTAAGTGTGCGTTCTCTAATTCTCTCCTTCTCTCTTTCTCTCTCTCGGAGGACCTGAGCCCTAGGACCATGCCCCAGGACTACCTGACATGATGACTCCTTGCTGTCCCCAGTCCACCTGGCTGTGCTGCTGCTCCAGTTTCAACTGACCTGAGCCATAGGACCATGCCCCAGGAATACCTGACATGATGACTCCTTGCTGTCCCCAGTCCACCTGACTGTGCTGCTGCTCCAGTTTCAACTATTCTGCCTTATTATAATTCGACCATGCTGGTCATTTATGAACATTTGAACATCTTGACCATGTTTTGTTATAATCTCCACCCGGCACAGCCAGAAGAGGACTGGCCACCCCACATAGCCTGGTTCCTCTCTAGGTTTCTTCCTAGGTTTTGGCCTTTCTAGGGAGTTTTTCCTAGCCACCGTGCTTCTACACCTGCATTGCTTGCTGTTTGGGGTTTTAGGCTGGGTTTCTGTACAGCACTTTGAGATATCAGCTGATGTACGAAGGGCTATATAAATAAATTTGATTTGATTTGATTTGATATACAAACAATGTGAAACTTCAAATAGATCATGTCTTAAAACCTATGCACATCTATTTCTTGCCCAGTAAGATATTACACCATTCATCTGAGAGGAACAGAGGGTGTCAGACTACATGAAGAGCAGAGAGTGGCAGATATGTAAATCAGGAAGCAGAGAAAGGATGTGGAGGAAGTTCATCAACAGGTGGAAGTACACTTGAACTAGTACAACGCAGCATGGTCACATCCCCCACATTCAGACCGCCTTGTTGAAATAATGAAGCATTCGCATCTGTTTCAAATAAGAGAAAGGTGAAATGTAGAGCACTGAATATAACCACTTTTCTGAGAAATGAATATGTTGTGGTAGGTTTCCTTTCATACTTACAGATAACTTCTTTGTTCTGGTTCCATTGGGATCTGTTGAGACAATTTACCCAGTACATTTAGATATGACACTGTATAATGATGTGTATGAAGACAAATATAATGTAATTATAATACAAATAGATCACTCACTTACCTATTGGCAGACCAGTCTTGTTGATCACCTTCAGAAATAAATATGAAATGATAATAGATTAAACCAGCCCCGATTTCACATGTATAATACAAAAATAACTCAAAATGGACATTGGAACAAATTAAGCCTTGAAGTATCAGTATTTGAATGCATGTACCTCGCTTGTACCGGAGAAAACACAGGACAGATACAACCAGCAGAATAAGGCTAAAGGCCCCAACACTCAGACTGATGTAGAGGGGGAACTCCGAGGAGGACTCTAAAGGGGGAGATGACTTTCAGGTCAAGTTGAAATTGTTGTTGAATTAGATTAAACAGTACAGATCATTAGCAACATAATCAGTCAATGTTATCTTGAAATGCTCTTAGGTGGGTGGGTCTATCAACAGTAAGTTTAAAAACATTTTAAGGTTACTCACCTCCATTAGTTACACTGGTTTTGTTGGTACTGAATGGTGATAAGGAAATGGTGGGCCCAGGAGAGTCTACAATTGGAGGAAGAATATGACATATGCATCAGTATTGCAATACAGACAGATGATTGTCATGTTAGATTGCACAATAATTTAATTGATGATCTCACCATCTATGGCAATCTTGAACGGTTCACTATGCTGTGATGTCACAGTATCTCCACCCTCTACCACCAGCTCCACAGCACAGGTGATGAAGATCTCTCCAGCACTGCTCCTCTTCCTCAGCAGGTCCTTTTCCGATACTTTCCCAACACAGACATTGTCTTTGTAGGGCTGACTTTTAAAGGGGGACTCACTGTTGTTCAAGTAATAGTAGCATGAGGTACCAGCATGCTTGGCCTCACACCGAAGACTTAAGTAAGTTCCTGTATTTTCCACAAAAATCCTGGGTATTCCAATGGAATCTGAAAAAATGATGTCGTCAATCAAGCAAATGTGATAATGCCTGGTAATAAAATGGTCACTTACCACTTACATGAAGTCTTCGAGCATCATTCAATTTTGGGATTATTTTAACAATAACTGAACATGTTACCTAGGCCCTAATTTAGGCCCTAGGGTAAAATTGTCACTCACCACTCACATGAAGTCTTCGAGTGTCACTTCGTTCTGAAGATATCGTTTTCCCTTCTCTCTTATGTAGAATAGCACAGCTGAGATCTACTTCAGTCTTGTTCCACTTTTTGAACTCATTCCAGAACAATATGAATTGGCAAACACCGGAATTCACTTCTCTTATTGGGTTGGGGTCGTGGTCTTTGTAGAAGTGGCACTTTGTGCCTCTTGTTGACTCACAGCGTACTACGACAGGCATAGCAACATTGATGTACCCAGGGTCTAACACAATGGTGGGAGTAGGGACAGAATCTGTTTAGAGTTAAAGAGAGAAACTATGAGAAGACACATTTTAATTGTTAGAAACAGAATGATTCAGGAAATATTCTTATGTGGTAATACATTACATACCTGCACAACTTTCTTTAACTGCAACAGCAGCCATACCTTTAAACATGGCAAAACATTTAAAAAAGGCTTTTATGTGAAGTCCTACATATTAAACCTACATCATCTAAATGAATTACTTTGTTACAATTCATTCATAATATAAATATAAGAGATAATTGAATACTCACAAATGAAGATTAAATAAGATGGAGACATCCTTTCAACTTGTTCATGAAGGAGTGAACACACTTAGATAATGAAGTGAAAAAAACTGACAGCCTATGTTTAGGAGGCAGAACAATCTAGAGGCGCCGATCATTTACAAAAGGGCTCCTGAGTGACGCAGCGGTCTAAGGCACTGCATGTCAGTGCAAGAGGCATCATTACAGTCCCTGGTTCAAATCCAGGCTGTGTCACATCTGGCCGTGATTGGGAGTCCCATAGGGCGGCGTACAATTGTAAATTGTAAATAAACATTTGTTCTTAACTGACTTGCCTAGTTATATAAAATGTACATTTTTTTAATTAAATATGGAAATTGGCAGCCTATGTTTAGGAGGCAGAACAACCTAGCGAGGCAGATATGGAAACTGGCCAAGTTACAAATTACGCTTTAGAAAATACGGAAATATAGCCAATATAGCCAATTATGACAAACCAGAGAGCTGTTAACAGTTTCTGTGAAGATACAACAATTGTCATTGGCTAATATCCCTTTAACTCATTGGACAGTTTAAAGACACACTCCAACTATTTTTTAACTGTTCCCGTTGAAAAACAATAGAGGACAAAAGAGGAAAGGTCCCCCACTGGTGCCAACTACACCTACAAGTCTCTTGGGATATGTCTCTATAAGCTTGAGGGGTTGTAGACTCCGTCTCATGCTACCACATGCTACCACTAGAGTGAAAGCACCACCAGCATTCAAAAGTGACCAAAACATCAGCCAGGAAACATGAGAAGTGGTCTGTTGTCCACACCTGCACAACAGCATGTGACATTTATTGTCAATCAGTGTTGCTTCCTCTGTGGACAGTTTGATTTCACAGAAGTGTGATTGACTTGGAGTTACATTGTGTTGTTCCCTTTATTTTTTTGAGCAGTGTATATATTCAAAGCCCTTCGGTTGTAGTTGGTCTTGACATGTGTTCTCGTCTCTGGAATTAGACATCTGTGTGAATGATCAGTAACCCTAGTGTGGTCCCTTATGTGCTGACCTTTTTTTTAACCTTTATTTAACTAGGCAAGTCATTCAAGAACAAATTCTTATTTACAATGACGGCCTAGGAACAGTGTGCTCGGGGGGTTTGAACTTGCAACCTTCCAGTTACTAGTCCAACGCTCTAACCACTAGGCTACCCTGCCGCCCTGAATAGCAACAGGAAATACAAGCTGGTTGATGCTCAGCTACAAGTGTCCTGTGTGGCTCAGTTGGTAAAGCATGGCGCTTGCAACACCAGGGGTGAAGATTTGAATTCCCACGGGGACCAGTATGGACAAAGAAAATATGAAACGTATGCACTCACTACTCTATGCCACTCTGGATAAGTGTCTGCTAAATAATGTTAATGTATTGCAAACGCAGAAAGAAAAGTAATTGCCAACTAAATGGTTACAGAATATCTGATTTTACCATCCTCTTACTTGTTTGTCTCTCCAAACCATGTGTTTTGCCCCATCTAACAGGTCCACTGTTAGGCAATGTTCCCTTGAATTTTTTCAGGCACTGAGCAAATGTTTGTTTTGTGAGCAGAAACTTGAACACAGTGAGAATTTTGTGCAACTTCGAGCACATTTACATTGAACACTGAGGCTGTACCGTTACAGTTTTAGACAGGAGCCAATAGGCTATTGTGGCTATTTGAGCATAATGTAGGCCTACCAACAAAACCAATGGAGCAAATCCCATAATATTTTCACATGGAAATAGCTTGTGATTTCTATGATATAGACTACAGTAGAATATATGTGGTGTTCAATGCAGGCCTACATTGCAAACTAATGCGGCGAACTCAGTGAAGTTCAATCTCTTGCGTCTCTGCGCTGCATGGCATTTCTGGAGGAGGGGCGCAGTTTAGAGGAAACATTACTGGTACAGTAGGACTACCAATCACAGATTCATGAGATTTACTTTGTTACTCTGCAATACCATGAACCCATGTGTTGTCCCTATTTCTTCATTCATATCTCAATGTCCAGCCAAAGACTAGGGAGCAAAAAGTGCTTTTTGAACCAGGATATGTGACTGGTCATTGGAAAGCAGATCACAGAACAGAAAAACATGGGAGTGCTGGAGCAAATGTTATTTATTTTAGAAGTAAAAACAGAAAATACAAAATAAAAACACGATAAAGGTACAACATGACAATTGAAATTAATTGGTAAAACGTGGCAAAAATTATCTATACACAGTCTTTACGCATTCAAGGCTTTTCTGAACCAAATATCCTCTGTTTCTTTCTCTGTTTCTGCTCTATGAAATGCCAGTTCTCTCTGTTATGGAAGACAACTATTGCCACATTCAACAGGACTCAGTGTTCCATGGACATGGTGCTGTTCTGAACGACCAGATGAAGAATGTTGTGATTATGGTGGCCCAGAGGGTGATTGTGTATGGTGTGCTGCACAAGTTGAGATTACAAATGGTCAAAACCATATTAAATCAGGCCACAACCCTCCCACCAAATGGGAGCAAACATACCACAAAGACCGTTGAAGCACTGTGTGTGCTCCGTTGTGGGTAAATGTGTCGTTCAGTACAAACCGCCACACAACGTAGCAAAACGTTTAATAAACTGAACACACTATGACTCTTCCTGACTGGTTGAAATGTCCATATTTGAAAGGGCTTCATCCAATGGAAGAGAGGGGGAGTCCTCTTTGGCCAATAGGTTGTTCTTGCGTAGTTGACAGGCCTGCTGGTAGGGTGGGCGAATGGGGGGCTGGGTGGGGGGCGTGTACTTGTATTCCTTACTGGCATCCAACTACGAAGAAAAATAATATTAAGTTTAATGTGCACAGCACAAAAGTTTAATATGAAGTAAGTCTGTCTCCGACAAACACAAATGTTGGTTGACTGAAAGTCACCTGTTCTTTCGACCAATCGATCGCTAAACATTTTTAAACCTGTATTATTTCATATAGACACACCCTATGTGTTGTAATAAAATCAACTAGACACATTGAGCTTGTCTGATGCTTTAAGATTAGTTTGATGCCTCAAGAGGGCGCCAGAGATTTAGATAACCAGAAGATAAAAACCTTAACCTGACCCATCTATTCTCCTCCCACTCCTGCTGGCTTTCGCAGATTCTGCTATTACTCTCCTGAAGTTGCCGGTAATAGGCTACATGGGGAGTCTGCAACCTTTCTCATGTGGAATGCTAATTTATCTTACAATTTCTACCAATCTGCGCGTGCGAGTTATGGTTTTCATATGCACATTTTTGTGAAATACCCTATAAAATGTACTTCCTTTGCAAACTTTCTAAAAATAGCCTACATAAAGCCAACAAATAAAAACATAGCAGCCTGTAGATAGAAAATATCCAGAAAAAAATGTATATCCTATAAATCACATTGGCTACACATGGCCTGTCTGCAACGAACTTGAAACATTGTATCAACTATTTACTTGGGTCCGGCCCGAAAATATTCTGGGCCCTCAGTTTCCCGCGTCAGTGAGCTCTGGACAGACACAGCTGTAGGCGATTTGCACAACGGATTAGAAGCAGTGCTTGACTTGGGCAGGAACTCACCAGAGCTGAGTACAGCACCTCAAATTGTATACTGCTTGAGCTCCTGTTCCTCTTAAAAGAATATTAGCGCAAAAGTATTGTGGCGCTCTTGCACCTAAATATAAACTGTACCAGCACCCAAAATGAGTACCGGAAACTATTTCAGTCCAAGTCCAACAATGATAAGCCTATTTTATGACGTTTCCACTGGATCAGAGCATGACATTTTTCAATTCCACGCTGAGTGGTTATCGAAAGGGAAAGAGCGAGAAAGATTTTTTCAAATAGATCGAGGAACTATTGTAATTCTCAATGGATGTAAAAACAGAGTTTGTTTACTTGCTGTTTCAGGTGAATAAAACATTACTTTGAGAAACTTCACAGGACATTAGGGGTGGTGCAATAAGCAGAAATACTATCCAATCACCAATTGGACACAGGTAGGCTATAGGCCTACTTCTATGCATGCTCGTCCATCATTAAAAGAAATGAACGTAACCAAATATTGTAGATTAGAAATTATAGGAATTAACAGAAAATGTACTTCTGGTGATACATGTAATGAGGAATTGATATACACTAACAATCAAATGCAAACAATTCACACAATGAAGTTATGAAACAATGAAGGCCAGAAAAAAATGGCCAGAAAAAAATTACTTTCTTCTGAAACTCGTCAGTCTATTCTTGTTCTGAGTAATGAAGGCTATTCCATGGGAGAAATTGCCAAGAACCTGAAGATCTCGTACAACGCTGTGTACTACTCCCTTCACAGAACAGAGCACACTGGCTCTAACCAGAATAGAAAGAGGAGTGGGAGGCCCCGGTGCACAACTGAGAAAGAGGACAAGTACTTTAGAGGGAACAGAGAAGAGGCGACTCCGGGATGCTGGCCTTCTAGGCAGAGTTCCTCTGTCCAGTGTGTGTTCTTTTGCCCATCCTAATCTTTTCTTATTACTGGCCAGTCTGAGATATGGCTTTTTCTTTGCAACTCTGCCTAGAAGGCCAGCATCCCAGAGTTGCCTCTTCACTGTTGACGTTGAGACTGGTGTTTTGCGGGTTAAAATAAAAATAACATAAATGTGATGTTATTTTAAAGGACAAAAAAAAAAATCTAGGTGACCCCAAACATTTGAACGGTAGTGTGTGTATATATTTGTTACTGCTCGACTAAAACAATCTCTGTCGACCAACAGCCTAACGACCAAACAATTGATCAGTCGACTAATTGGGATCAGACCTAATATGACGCATCTATGGAGTAACAGCTTTGAGACTAGTAAAGAAAAGCATTGGTCTACAATACATGTATCAACAGAGACATGTATCTGAATATCAATACCTGGAGAGGGTAGGTCCGGTCCGAGTCAAAGGCACTCAGGTCTCCACAGGCCAAGAAAGGAACTATGATTCTATTTGGTCCCTCCAGCTGGTTAAAATCTACATCTGAAACAGACAGAAACCAACTTGAGTACCAGTGTATATGGAGTTGAAACATGAGGAAGATGGGAAACATCACTGTGTTGTTACCATATGAGTGATCCAGTAGAGGATTGGACATGTTGGGCACATATCCTACTGGAGGAGAGTAATTCTGACACATCACAAATGCCTCTGTAGAAATGAGAGAATGAAACAAACAAATATTAGACTCAAGCAGCACAACGCCTACTTAATCCTTCAAACCTTCTGTCAAAACCAGGCATTTGAATGGAAACCATCTATGATCCGGTGTGTGACCAGTGTCAGCTGTGGTCTCCAGCTCACCTATGCTGGAGTTCCTGCTGCTCCGGGGCTTAGCACAGGTCACACTACTGAAGAATATCTTAAGCTGGGAGTACAGGAGGGTCACGTCCTTCCCCCGGAATATCTACACAGTAACCACAGCATAAGATAACTTCTACATGACATAGGCTTTTTAGCTCATTTCTCTACACAATTTTAAAAAACAAACAAAGTGCAGAACTTGTTACATCAACACACACATACATTGTAATAGTGTTGGTATTATTCATTTTGTATTGTAGATATGTAGTAGAGGTCGACCGATTATGATTTTTCAACGCCGATACTGATTATTGGAGGACCAAAAAAAGCCGTTACCGATTAATCAACCGATTTTTATATATACAGTGGGGCAAAAAAGTATTTAGTCAGCCACCAATTGTGCAAGTTCTCCCACTTAAAAATATGAGAGAGGCCTGTAATTTTCATCATAGGTACACTTCAACTATGACAGACAAAATGAGAAAAAAAATCCAGAAAATCACATTGTGAATCACATTTATTTTCTAATTTTGTCTGTCATAGTTGAAGTGTACCTATGATGAAAATTACAGGCCTCTCATATTTTTAAGTGGGAGAACTTGCACAATTGGTGGCTGACTAAATACTTTTTTGCCCCACTGTATTAATATATTTGTAATAATGACAATTGCAACAATACTGAATGAACAATGAACACTTATTTTAACTTAATATAAAACATAAAATATTTAGTCTCAAATAAATAATGAAACATGCTCAATTTGGTTTAAATAATGCAAAAATAGTTTGAGAAGAAAGTAAAAGTGCAATATGTTCCGTGCAATATGTTCCGTGTAAAAAAGCTAACGTTTAAGTTCCTTGCTCAGAACATATGAAAGCTGGTGGTTCAATATTCCCAGTTCTTCAATATTCCCAGTTAAGAAGTTTTAGGTTGTAGTTATTATAGGAATTATGACGTGTCGACTATTTCTCTCTATACCATTTGTATTTCATATACCTTTGACTATTGGATGTTCTAATAGGCACTTTAGAATTGCCAGCCTAATCTCAGGAGTTGATAGGCTTGAAGTCATAAACAGCGCTGTGATTCAAGCATTGTTAAGAGCTGCTGGCAAATGCAGTAAAGTTTGAATGAATGCTTACGAACCTGCTGCTGCCTACCACCGCTCAGTCAGACTGCTCTATCAAATATCAAATCAGAGACTTAATTATAATATAACAAACACAGAAATACAGGCTTTTGGTCATTAATATGGTCAAATCAGAAACTATAATTTCGAAAACAAAACATTTATACTTTCAGTGAAATACGGAACCGTTACATATTTTATCTAATGGGTGGCAACCCCAAGTCTAAATATTGCTGTTACATTGCACAACCTTCAATGTCATAATTATGTACAATTCTGGCAAATTAGTTCGCAACGAGCCAGGCGGCCCAAACTGTTGCATATACCCTGACTCTGCGTGCAATGAATGCGGGAGAAGTGACACAATTTCCCTAGTTAATATTGCCTACTAAACATTTTTTTTAAACTAAATATGCAGGTTTAAAAAAATATACTTCTGTGTATTGATTTTAAGAAAGGCATTGATGTTTATGGTTAGGTACATTCGTGCAACGATTGTGCTTTTTTTCTCGACTGCGCTTTGTTAAATCATCACCCGTTTGGCGAAGTAGGCTGTGATTCGATGATAAATGAACAGGCACCGCATTGATTAAATGCAACGCAGGACAAGCTAGTTAACCTAGTAATATAATCAACCATGTGTAGTTAGCTAGTGATGTGAAGATTGATTGTTTTTTATAAGATAAGTTTAATGCTAGTTAGCAACTTACCTTGGCTCCTTGCTGCACTCGAGTAACAGGTGGTCAGCCTGCCACGCAGTCTCCTCGTGGAATGCAATGTAATCGGTCATAACCGGCATTCAAAAATGCTGATTACCGATTGTTATGAAAACTTAAACTTAAACTAATTAATCAACGATGGCGATTAATCGGTCGACCTCTAATATGTAGTGGTGTAATAATGTTATATGATGTACTGTTTTATCGTTTGTTTTATGTCTGATGTAAGTGCCTGAATCTGTTTGGACCCCAGGAAGAGTAACTGCTGCCTTGGCAGTAACTAATGGGGATCCCTAATAAATACAAATACAAACAAGTCCTCATCCAACATACAGCCCACCTTTGCAACAAACGTTCCTCCAGGTTTCAGGACGTGTGTTGTAATGTTTAGGGCCTGAGACGGGATATTTAGAAATTGATTATAAAGGATAAACAAAGATAACTGATCAGCCATTTGGGATTCAACTCAATATTACACAGTATTGCAGTGTGATACTCACAGCCAATAGGAGCTGAGCTTGGATGTACTCATCCACATCATGGAGTCCTGTCACTATGTAGACAAGCCAGAAAATGACCAATAAGGAAAAGCCATACGCATATAGTGCAATGAAGAAAACACAACAAATCCCACAGTGGCAACTAAGAGAAGAGTATGCAACTAAATGCAAGAGGACACAAACCAAACTGAAACCAGAGGGAAGAAAACACTCTCACACTCACCGTCTGGGGCTCCATCACACACTACCAGGTCTGCAGGCTGTCCTTCAAAATGCCTGATTATCTCCAGGGCAGTGGAGATCTAAAAGCAATAAATATATTTGACCCGCCAGCTTTGTTGAAATAGAGTTTGAGAATCTGATCCAAATCTGTTATACAATGTCTGCATTCCAAACCAAACATTTATTATCCCCTTTACTCTGCCCTTGATGACTTGTACTTCATTCTCTGAAAGGAATCAGGCCAATACTGCAACGAATTCAGTGTTCCAGAATAGTGTGTTGGTATTATAGTTTCTCTATAACTCCATGCTACAGTTACCTTGGTGATGTCCCCCTGGATCTGTGTCACCCCAGGGAGAGGAGCCATGGCCTGTAGGTCCACCGCCACTATCTTTACCTCCTCACTCTTCTCCTCCTTTCCTCTGTCAAACCATCAGATAAATGTACAATATTAGTGTTATGCACACTATTTCTTAACACCCCATACTAATAGACGCCAACTATGCTTCAAGTAGAATTGATTTAACCTTTAATTAACTAGGCAAGTCAGCTAAGAATAAATTCTTATTCACAATGACGGCCTACCCTGGCCAAACCCAGACGACACTGGGCCAATTGTGCGCCGCCCTATGCCCTATCACGGACAGATGTGATACAGCCTGGATTTGAACCAGGGACCTCTTGCACTGAGATGCAGTGCCTTAGACCACAAAGAGATTGAAACCAACCTGAGTTTACGGCTCAGGACCTGGCTCCAGCTGCCTGGGGCAGCACAGAGGTCGACTGCCCTTTTTACACCTGGGGAGGGAGAAATGGATGTCAATGTCATATTCAAGTGACATCAGAAATGGATGATCAAATTCATCTCCCTTTTTCCTTTGGCATAATGTTATATTTTACAATGGCCATACCCAATAACATAAGCCATTGATGTCTGATGTTGACCTAGGGTAAAACAACAATGGCCAGAAATGTTAACCCAAGGGGCCTTCTTGCCTTTGAACAGGCCAAACTCCTCATCCAGTTGCAGTAGTTTGAAGGCGCTCCTGGCCCTCCAGCCCTCCTCCTTGGCAAGACGGTAGTAGATATCCCGTTTGTCTTTGGAGGAGCGGCCCATCTTCACCTGCACAACAAAACAGATTTCAGTCACATTAGGTTAGTTAGGCCAGAGCAGTTTAGATGTCAGTAACATAAGACTAGGCCAGAGCCCTTTATTGCAACATGATAAGTCCTATTCCTTTCAGGTGAAGTTGACTTAGCTAAATTAGCCGTTAGCTAAAAGTCTAGCAATCCCAAGCTAAGTCTATTTATGGAACCGTTTGCTTAGCTTCCTGACAAGCTAGCAAACTGAAAACGTGATAAATGTGTTCGCATTCACTTTCAGACAAACAAATATAGAAATTCAGGACTAATGTGGAAGGGAAATAGGTTTATTGTGTGCATACTCACACTTTTACTTCCTCGCTGTGCTTTACTCACGTAAACGTTGACGTTGTGAGGACCCAACATAGTTGCCTCGTTAACGCCTGTACAAAATTCTAAGCGTTAATCTTCAATCGATGGTCAAATTAGCTACTTTTTTTCTAATTACTGTACACCGTCGAAGATTAAGTTATAGAGCACGTACAAATGAACTAAAAAGTGATATTTCCCATGTATACTGTAACTTGCTATGTGTGCTAACTTACTGCCACCACGAGAAAAGGTGAGCAAAATGTCTGCACAAAGTTATTTAATCATTGGATACTGTTATGAGGACTACTGGTCACATAGTCAGCGATGAGCAGTATGTCTGTTACATGTATTTGAAATAGGTATTTCAATTACTTCTGAGTAGTTTGTCATTTATATTACAATGGGCTGAACTCCAATGTATTTTGTAACAAGATACTTTCGAGAGCTGTCATTTGTATTTTTTTTTTACATTTTCACCATTTTGTCACCCTGCATTGGTATCAGAAGTCTGATGGCACTATGGTGTGCTAAGACTGTCTTCTAAATGAACGTAATATACATGTATATCAGAGGAGGCTGGTGGGGGAGCTATAGAAGGACGGGCTCATTGTAATGGCTGGAATTAAATACATTAAACGTATCAAACATATGGAAACCACATGTTTGACTCTATTCCATTTATTCCATTCCAGCCATTACAATGAGCATGTCTCCTATATCTCTTCCCACCAGCCTCCCTTGATCTATATGCAAAAATGAACAATTGCAATTGCAATCGGAGTATTATTCTAATGAGCTCTGCCCTGAAGCAAGGCCAATAATAATACCCAGTATGCTTTGCAGTTCATTTTGGTATGTTAATTTTCACATATACAGTAACATTTTGGTCATTTAGCAGACACTCTTACCCAGAGTGACTTACTTCAACTAAGGTAGATAAACAACATTATAAACTATGGATGCTGATTGGCTGGCAGCTGTGGTATATCACACCATATACCACGGGTATGGCAAAACATTTATTTTTACTGCTTTAATTACATTGGTAACCAGTTTATAAAGCAATAAGACTCCCCGTTCCTGAGAATGTTGTTGCTGTTCTGTTTTTTGTTGTTTATTTTCATACATTGATCTTTATGGTATTTTGTAATTGTATTTTATGTTGTATTTTGTCAGTTTGCCCATCCCTGAATAGTCCAACATTAGTGTTTATTATTCAGGTGATTCAACACTATAGCTCTAGGTGGCACTAAAATCATGAAGAGAAGGCTACACACAGTCTCTCAGAGTTAGGACACATCACCTATTATAAAACAATTAAATAACATTTGCTGTAACAAATGCAGCCATATACAACATCCAACAAAACATACAAACATACAAATACAACTGTATAGGCCTACAAAATATTGCCAAATTTGAAAATGAATGTGCAAAGCGATGGGAGAATCCACCAGCATAGGAATGAACCTACACAAATATTTTGGCCATTAGTTCAGCTCTATGGGTTCTTGGTGCCATTATCCATTGCTTTCCAACATATTGTTTTAGCTTGGTTCAGTTTATCTGCGGAATTGATGGAGATTCGTAAATTACTGAATATATGTTAGGTTCATTTGCATTGTCATCTGGGAAATTAGTGTTTTAACCGAGGCAGCAGAGCGTTGGGCCAGTAACCGTAAGGTCGCCGGTTCAAATCCCCGAGCCGGCAAGGTGGAAAACTCTGCTGTTTTTTCCTTGAGCAAGGCGGTAAACCCCAAACAACAATTAGGTATCCCCTTTCCCCTAACTCAAATAAATAATCTCAGTGTTCCTTTAACTCTGATGCTGCTCTTGACCACTTGTCCATTAGGAGCCATTAATCATTACAGTCTGGCTGTGGTGTAGCCACTCTGTGAGTGTCAAAGTGCTTGGGGGCAAAAAGCCCTTGGCAGACGCTCAGAATTTATCTCAGAGTCACCCCTGTCGAAGCCAAGATCTCAATACTGCAGTGCTGCTTCCTGTCAAGGAGAAGAATAATGCAAGCTTTCTCTCTTTCTGTTTGAAATGCTGATGAGAGTACTATCGCCATGCGCTGGGATTCTGCATCACTTGTAATCCTGTTTCCTTTTTCATTGTAAAGCATTTTTAGTGAGGGTTGTTATACATATGTATGAGTCTGGTACCCCGTCATCACCCCCACAGTTTATGAGAAAACCATCCATCCAAGGTGTCAGGGGCTTGCAGGGTGAAGTAAGATTTTCTTGGACCCCGTATAGGCCCGCTTTGCAGAGTGGCAGTGGCTGTTATCGAGTGGCTTCTCCCTGGTCCTGCCAGGAAATGTGCTGACCTCTGAGGGTTAGATTACCCTGCCTCCCCAGAACAGCTCCAGAGCACTTGAGTACAAGGCCCACATCGTTGCCTGCAGATCAATACGCATCGAGTTGCCTTTTTACAAGAGGTACATTACCGTAAATGTGTTTGCTTTGCAGTGATTCTGCAACCGGGGACTACATTGTTCTATAGATTAAGCTGGAATGTATCTGAGGTATCTTTTATCAATTGAACCTGATCTCTTTTATCAATTGGACCTGATGGACACTTAAGGATATAACAAATAGGGCATGATGGGATATCAAACCTAACCCATTGCTGACTTCTCTGGTGCATATGTGCTCAAAAATATGATCTGTAATCCCAGATGAGTATGACATTAAATTCAAACATAATGGTATACCTCTGTAAATCTCCTATTTCCCTTGTTCTGAAGAGGCTCTCCTGCTGCTCTCTGCCATTAGTTAGATGTGCAGACACACAGACATGCATCCTGGGATAGATCTACTCTACAGAGCTCTCAGTCGCGGACCAAGGCCTCTGAAGTCTGCTGGCTTTGAAGGATTGAGTGGATACCTTTTTATCATTGCTCCTGTAATAACTCCAAATCTTTTCCTCCTCTCTTGATGGCTCCATCCTCCCCACTGAGGCAATTTAAGCATGGCCTCTTCCCAGGCTTATTATTCTCCCCTTTCCAGACTAGTTTTATATTACATCACATTAAAGAGCTAAGAATGATGGCTGGCCACAGACATTGTGTGGGAGGGCTGGGGTTATTAAGTCCATAGGTGAAGGAGTGGATTAGTGAGAGAGCAAGTGTTTAGATCAGTTAGCGAATGTTCAGATGAGTGAGTGAGTTGTTAGTCTTTAGATAAGTAATTGTGAGTTACGGTATAGGCAAGTGACTAACAAAGGTTTTGAATAACCCAAAATCTGCAAGGTAGACTTACTATGTGTATTTTTTTGTATAACTTAAGTGCACTGCAGCATTGAGCTACTGAAGGACACAGTGAAACTCTTGTCTCCTCTCTTCCATCCTCCCCATCATTGCAGACAGACAGAGGGGAAAGGAGGGGTGTTAGAGAGTTTGGGAAAGGGAGGGGTGCAGAGAGTTTTTGGAAGGAGAGAGATTGCGCAGCACTGCAGAAACTGGGGCGTTGGCTGCACATTAGGAGCGCTGAAAAATAGAAACGAGGTAGAGCGAAAGAAAGAAACAAGCGAGAGCTGCAGGAACATAATATACTGTATGTTATTTTGAGAAGTCTTAGAAGACGGGCAGAAGAGAGGGAGTGTCTGTCTGTCTGGTTGGAATTGAAATAATGGATAGAGGGGAAGTGAAACTAAATAGGAGAGAATAGGGAGGTTTTACCAACAGGTTATTGCACGAATGTTTATTAAAAGTTAAAAACATTGGTAACAAGGAAAGAAAATCAAATGGTGCAAATGTGTCAACGTTTGTATGAATGAATATTACGTTATTCCGTGTTGACTTTTTTGTTAGCAAAATATATTGCTGCTTTTCAGCTCAAAGTAAATAATGACAATTTCATGAGTTGCGTTTTTGAAAATGAAAGTGCTTGTGAGTGTCAGGTTTGCGTGTGTGTGTCACTCTCTGTGTGTGTGTGTGTATTTGCCACTGAGGGAGTTTGAGTTTTGCCCTTAGCCCAGCACAGGGAAGCAGCTGCTTCATTCTCTATCAGGGCCAAGGAAGAAGGCTAGAGCACCAGCTCTCCCCTCTCATTTCATATGAATCAAATAAAATACAATTTTATTAGCCACATGCGCGGAATACATCAGTGAAATGCTTACTTACGAGCCCCTAACCAACAATGCAGGGGGGGGGCAATGCAAATAGTCTGGGTAGCCATTTGATTAGATGTTTAGGAGTCTTATGGCTTGTGGGTAGAAGCTGTTTAGAAGCCTCTTGTACCTAGACTTGGCACTCCGTTACCACTTGCCGTGCTGTAGCAGAGAGAACAATATGATTAGGGTGGCTGGAGTCTTTGACAATTTTTAGGGCCTTCCTCTGACACCGCCCGGTGTAGAGGTCCTGGATGGCAGGAAGCTTGGCCCTAGTGATGTACTGGGCCATACGCACTACCCTCTGTAGTGCCTTGTGGTCGGAGGCCAAGAAGTTGCCATACCAGGCAGTGCCCTTGATGGTGCAGCTGTAGAACCTTTTGAGGATCTGAGGACCCATTCCAAATCTTTTCAGTCTCCTGAGGGGGATTAGGTTTTGTCGTGTCCTCTTCACGACTGTCTTGGTGTGCTTGGACCATGTTAGTTTGATGGTGATGTGTACACCAAGGATCTTGACGCTCTCAACCTGCTCCACGACATCCCTGTCAATGAGAATGGGGGTGTGCTCGGTCCTCTTTTTCCTGTAGTCTACAATCATCTCCTCTGTCTTGATCACGTTGAGGGAGAGGTTGTTGTCCTGGCACCACACGGCCTCTGACCTTCTCCCTATAGGCTGTCTCATCGTTGTTGGTGATCAAGCCTACCACTGTTGTGTCATCGGCAAACTTAATGATGGTGTTGGAGTCGTGCCTGGCCGCGTAGTCATGAGTGAACAGGAGGGGACTGAGCATGCATCCCTGAGGGGCCCCTGTGTTGAGGATCAGCGTGGTGGATGTGTTGTTACCTATCCTTACCACCTGGGCGCGGCCCGTCAGGAGACAAGGGTCCTGTTGCAGAGGGAGGTGTTTAGTCCCAGGGTCCTGTTGGGTTCTGAGAATATGAAAATATACCTATTCATGTCACTGATGGAGTGCTAAGGTTTAGAGCAGGGGTGTCAAAGTCAAATGGACGGAGGGCCAAATAAAAAAATCAGCTACAAGACGAGGGCCGGACTGTTCGAATGTTCATTGAAACATTTTTGACGCATATAGTCTAGTGAACCTAATTGAACCTACTGAAAACCTAACAAATATATTACAATATGATCAG
This sequence comes from Oncorhynchus clarkii lewisi, assembly GCF_045791955.1. Taxonomy (NCBI): domain Eukaryota; kingdom Metazoa; phylum Chordata; class Actinopteri; order Salmoniformes; family Salmonidae; genus Oncorhynchus; species Oncorhynchus clarkii. The sequence goes on along the minus strand of NC_092151.1, from coordinate 27,413,086 downwards.
ATAAATAAAGCAATATTTTCTTATGGCTCTGTCAGTAATCTTTAATTTTCAACAGACACAAAAGACAAATTTCCTTTATATAAATATCCCCATAACATGAACATTAAATGAAAGAAACCGGTATTCAAGGCACCATCAGTAGACTATATTTTCTATTTTAGCAAAAGTGGGCTAAATTTACTTCAAAGAAAAAACAATAATAGCAATTTTCTATCATCCACTCAACTGAAATATTTTTAAAATATAATTGGATTGAAATACAAAAAAATAAAGTGCAAAAATCTATTAATCAAAAACAACACTTTGTTTAAGGAGAAGTAACATGCAGTGAAAACAAATATTAAATTTTAACTTTTAAACTTGAACTGAGTAAAAACTCTAAATATGTGATTGCACAGTAATGTTCACTTGTTTGAGGTTGAGGGTGATACTTGGTGGTGTCCCATCTTTTCCACAAGTTCATCAATGTTCGGGGTAAGGCTCTGAGCTGAAGAAATCCTCAGAATTGAGTGGAGGTGTTCAGCAGTAAGTCGACTTCTGTGTGATGTTTTGTTCAGGTTCATCAAAGAAAACAGTTGTTCACACAGGTATGTGCTGCCAAACATAGACAACGTTTGAGCAGCCTGGATGCGCAGCTGGGGCATTGTGCCGGGGAGGAAACGGGCGAACTCCGCAGCACCCACTGCCGCATATTTTGCCCTCAGTGCATCATTGCATTGGAGGTCAATCAACTCCATTTGGAGGTTTGGTGGTGAGCTTTCCACGTCAACAGCAAATGGGTTACCGAGCAGTTCCAACCTGCTTTTTTGTGCTTCAAAGTCAGCAAATCGGCGTCGAAAGTCAGCGGCAAGCATACCTATTTTATCAGCCAACTGTGTGCTCGGGAACGCACTGGTAGAGAGCTTCTCTTTCATGGTCTGGCAGCTGGGAAAGTGGCTCAAATTTTCTTTCCGCATCTGCGTCTCCCACAGAGTCAGTTTGGTTTTAAATGCCTTCACTGTACTGTACATATCAGAGATGACACGATCCCGACCCTGCAGCTGCAAGTTTATTGCATTCAGATGACTCGTAATGTCACACAGAAAAGCCATTTCACACAGAAACATTTCGTCTCGGAGTTGTGTTGTGTCTTTCCCTTTGCTGTCCAAGAACAGACAAATCTCCTCACGAAGCTCGAAACATCTTTGAAGCACCTTTCCCTGGCTTAGCCATCGCACCTCTGTGTGATAAGGCAAATCACCATGCTCCGTTTCTAACTCCGTCAGAAATGCCTTGAACTGGCGGTGATTCAAACCTTTGGCTCTGATAAAGTTAACTGTGCGCGTGATGATGCTCATTACATGCTCCATTTTCAAGGCTTTACCGCACAACGCTTCCTGGTGTATGATACAATGATAAGCTGTCAGCTCACCTGTCGCGTTTTCCTCTTGCATCTTTTCCCGTATCTTCGCCACCAGTCCGCTCCTGTGTCCACACATCGCAGGTGCTCCGTCGGTTGTCAAACCCACGAGTTTTTCCCAAGGCAGCTCCATCTCATTTACACATCTTGACACCTCTTCATACAAATCATGCCCCGTAGTTGTGCCATGCATAGGACGTAAAGCCAAAAACTCCTCTGTCACGCTTAGGTTGGAGTCCACTCCGCGGATGAAAATTGACAACTGGGCAATGTCAGAAATGTCGGTGCTCTCATCCACAGCCAAGGAATATGCAATAAAATCTTTTCCCTTTTTCACAAGCTGCTCTTTTAGATTGATGGACAACTGGTCTACTCTCTCGGCAATGGTGTTTCTGCTCAGACTCACATTTAAAAAGAGTTGCCTTTTTTCTGGGCAAACTTCGTCACAAACTTTAATCATGCAGTTTTTGATGAAATCCCCCTCCGTAAATGGCCGGGCTGATTTAGCGATCTCTTCTGCCAAAATAAAACTGGCCTTGACAGTTGCGTCCGCGTGTGTGTCCGCGTGTTTCGTTTCATAATGTCGTCTCAGATTATACTCTTTCAGTACCGCCACACTTTCTCCACACAGAAGACACACAGGTTTTCCAGCTACCTTCGTGAACATATACTCCGACTCCCACCTTGTTTGAAACCCCCGGTTCTCAGTATCCACCTTCCGTTTTGCCATTTTTGATGGGTATCTGAAAGTTAATTTTACTGTGATGCTGACGACTGCTGTGCCAATAAATATTGAAATGAAGCAGCCTACTGCTCGGTGCGTCACCTTTGCATTGTGGGAAATGTAGTATTGGTGCGTGTAAAAGATCTGCGGGCTGCCGGCTTGCTGCGGGCCGGTTCTAATAATAAATCAAGATCATCCCAGGGGCCGTAAAAAACCTTCTTGCGGGCCGGATGTGGCCCGCGGGCCTTGACTCTGACATATGTGGTTTAGAGGGTCTACACCAGAAGTTAAAGGTTCTAGGAGGAAGGTATATAGACTGTGCAACTGAGCTTGGAATGTGTTGAGTGCAGGGAAGCGATTACATGTGGCAGGCATTAATACGGGGAGACTGGTGGAGATCTTAGACACTAACAATGTCACTGAGGGAGAGAGGGTAATGTATAACATTTACATTATGTCAGGATATGTTATTGTTAGCCATCAGGGATCCTCTGTGAGGAGAAGAGAGTCTGATATCAATAACCATGACAGCCTTGAGTTGGGGAGGAGTGAGCACTTTGGGGTAGAGGTCAGGTTAGATGAAGTGAGGAAGAACAGATATCACTAAGGTTCTGTCTAGCAACAGATATGCATTGGCTGTTCAGTTGTGGAGGAGGAGACTCAGCCTTGGAAAAAGGGTTAAATATCAGTACTTGGGTGAAATGTTTTTTTTGTCTGAATTACAGCTGTATTTAACTTGGTTAAGCTTCTCTAGTGTCCATGAGTGTCCATGAGTTATTTACTCAAAATTAGAACCTAACAGTCCTTAGTTTATTGATGAGCTTTGAGGGACCTATGGTGTTGAACACTGAGCTGTAGTCAATGAATAGCATTCTCACATAGGTGTTCCTTTTGTCCAGAAGGGAAAGGGCAGTGTTGAGTGCAATAGAGATTGCATCATCAGTGGATCTGATGGGGCGGTATGCAAATTGGAGTAGGTCTTGTGTTTCTGGGATAATGGTGTTGATGTGAGCCATGACCAGCCTTTCAAAGCACTTCATGGCTACAGACGTGAGTGCTACGGGTCGGTAGTCATTTAGGCAGGTTACCTTAGTGTTCTTGGGCACAGGCACTACTGTGGTCTGCTTAAAACATGTTGGTATTAGAGACTCGGACAGGGAGGTTGAAAATGTCAGTGAAGGCACTTGTCAGTTGGTCAGCGCATGCTCGCAGTACATGTCCTGGTAATCCGTCTGGCCTACATCAGCTGTCTTCCAGAACAGCGCTCATGCATGTTTCAGTGTTATTTGCCTTGAAGCGAGGTAGGTATGTGTGACTGGGCAGCACTTGGCTGTGCTTTGCTTTGCAGTCTGTAATGGTTTTCCAGCCCTCCCACATCCGATGAGCGTCAGAGCCGGTGTAGTACAATTTGATCTTAGTCCAGTATTGGCGCTTTGCCTGTTTGATGATTCGTCGGAGGGCATAGCGGGATTTCTTATAAGCTTCTAGGTTAGAGTCCCACTCCTTGAAAGCGGATTCAAGTTTCCCTGCATTAAAGTCCCCGGCTACTAGGAGCGCCACCTCTGGGTGAGCGTTTGCTTATGACGGAATACAGCTCATTCAGTGCAGTCTTAGTGCCAGCATCAGTCTGTGGTGGTATGTAGACAGCTATGAAAAATACCAATGAAAACTCTCTAGGTAGATAGTGTAGCCTACAGCTTATCATGAGATACTCTACCTCAGGCTGGCAAAACCTCGAGACATCCTTAGATATTGTGCACCAGCTGTTATTTACAAAAATACATAGTCCGCCGCCTCGTCTTGCCAGACGCTGCTATTCTATCCTGCCGATACAGCGTATAACCAGCCAGATGTATGTTGATAATGTCATCGTTCAGCCAAGACTCTGTGATGCATGAGATATTACGGTTTTGAATGTCCCATTGGTAGTTTAATCTTTTGCGTAGGTCATCGATTTTATTTTCCAAAGATTGTACGTTTGCTAGCAGAATGGAAGGAAGTGGGGGTTTATTCGATCGCCTACGAATTCTCAGATGGCAGTCCGTCCTCTGGTCCCTTTTTCTCTGCCTTCTCTTCACACAAATGACGGGGATCTGGCCTGTTCCCGGGGAAGCAGTATGTCGTTAGCGTCGGGCTCGTCAGACTCGTTAAAGGAAAACATGGATTCTGCCAGTCCGTGGTGAGTAATTGCAGTTCTGATACCCAGAAGTTATTTTCGGTCATAAGAGACGGTAGCAGCAACATTATGTACGAAATACTTAAAAAAATAAGTACAAATAATGCAAAGAAACAAACCAAAAAACACATTTGGTTAGGAATACATAAAACGTCAGCATGTGCTCCGCCGCCATCTCCAGCTTCCTTATGCAGCTGGAGCAGGATTGTGTCTCGGTACCACAGCACATTTTAAACCAGGGCTTATTAACTGAGCTATAGAGCATTTTCACATCATACATAAAAATGCAATTTTTACTTGGTTTGCTTGTTACTCACATGGATATGTATAGGAAATGCACTTGTTGGGTTTTCAAGAAAACCCTGAATTAGCTACAGTGCAATAGGAAAGTGTTCAGACCCCTTGACTTTTTCCACATTTTGTTACGTTACATTATTTTATAAAATGGATTAAATTAATGTTTTTCCTCATCAATCTACACACAATACCTGAAAATGACAAAATGAAAACAGGCTTTTGGAAATGTTTGCATAAGTATTAACCTTTGCCATGAGACTCGAAATTGAGCTCAGGTGCATCCTGCTTCCATTGATCATCTTTGAGATGTTTCTACAACTTGATTGGAGTCCACCTGTGGTAAATTAAATTGATTGGACATGATTTGGCAAGGTATATATGAGGTCCCACAGTTTACAGTGCATGTCAGGGCAAAAACCAAGCCACGATGTTGAAAGAATTCTCCGTAGAGCTCCGAGACAGTATTCTGTCAAGGCACAGATATGGGGAAGGGTACCAAAAACATTCTGCAGCATCGAAGGTCCCCAAGAACACAGTGGCCTCCATCATTCTTAAATAGAATAAGTTTGAAACCACCAAGACTCTTCCTAGAGCTAGCCGCCTGTCCAAATTGAGCAAACGGGGGAGAAGTGCCTTGTTCAGGGAGGTGACCAAGAACCCGATGGTCACTCTGACAGAGTTCTAGAGTTCCTCTGTGGAGATGGGAGAACCTTCCAGAAGGACAACCATCTCTGCAGCACTCCACCAATCAGGCCTTTATGGTAGAGTGTCCAGACGGAAGCCACTCCTCAGTAAAAGGCACATGAGAGCCCTCTTGGAGTTTGCCAAAAGGCACCTAAAGGACTCTCAGACCATGAGAAACAAGATTTTCTGGTCTGATGAAACCAAGATTGAACTCTTTGGCCTGAATGCCAAGCGTCACGTCTGGAGGAAACCTGGCACCATCCCTACGATGGTGGTGGCAGCATCATGCTGTGGGTATGTTTTTAGCGGCAGGGACTGGGAGACTAGTCAGGATTGAGGCAAAGATGAACAGAGCAAAGTGCAGAGAGATCCTTGATGAAAACCTGCTCCTGAGCGCTCATGACCTCAGACTGGGTTGAAGGTTCACTTTCTAACAGGACAACAACCCTAAGCACACAGCCAGGGCAACGGAGAAGTGGCTTCGGGACTAGTCTCTGAATGTCCTTGAGTGGCCCGTCCAAAGCCCGGACTTGATCCCGATCGAACATCTCTGGAGAGACCTAAAAATCGCTGCGCAACGACGCTCCCCATCCAACCTGACAGAGCTTGAGAGGATCTGCAGAGAAGAATGGGAGAAACTCCCCAAGTACAGGTGTGTCAAGCTTGTAGCGTCATAACCAAGTTGACTCGAGACTGTAATCGCTGCCAAAGGTGCTTCAACAAAGTACTGAGTAAAGGGTCTGAATACTTTTTATTTTTTAAATGTAACCTTAATTTAAGTAGGCAAGTCAGTTAAGAACAAATTCTTATTTACAATGACGGCCTACACCGGCGAAAACTGGGTGACTCTGGGCCAATTGTGCGCCGCCCTATGGGACTCCCAATCGCAACCGGTTGTGATACAGCCTGGATTCAAACCAGGGTGTCTCTAGCACTGAGATGCAGTCCCTTAGACCGCTGCGCCACTCGCCACTACTTACAGTACCAGTCAAAAGTTTGGACACACCTACTGATTCAAGGGTTTTTCTTTATTTTTTATATTTTCAACTTTGTAGAATAATAGTGAAGATATCAAAACTATGAAATAACACACATGGAGTCATGTAGTAACCAAAAAAGTGTCAAACAAATTTTATATTTGAGATTCTTCAAAGTCGCCACCCTATGCCTGGATGACAGCTTTCACACTTTTGGCATTCTCTCAACCAGCTTCATGAGGTAGTCACTTGGAATGCATTTCATTTAACACGTCTGCCTTGTTAAAACTTAATTTGTGGAATTTATTTCCTTCTTAATGCGTTTGAGCCAATCAGTTGTGTTGTGACAAGGTAGGGGTGGTATACAGACAATAGCCCTATTTGGTGAAATATGTGTTATTTCATAGTTTTGATGTCTTCACTATTATTCTACAATGTAGAAAATAGTAAAAACATAAAGAAAAACCCTTGATTGAGTAGGTGTCTCCAAACCTTTGACTGGTACTGTATGTATATGTGGGGGCCCAAAAATATAAAAACCTGTTTTTGCTTTGTCACTATGGGCTATTGTGTATAAATTGATGAGGGGGAAAAAAAACAATTTAATAAATTTTAGAATAATGCTGTAACATAACAAAATGTGGAAAAAGTCAAGGGGTCTGAATACTTTCCCGAATGCATTGTAGACAGAATGGGCATAGGAGCAGAGGGAGGGAAGGAAGGAGGGAGGAAGGCATTGTGCCCAGATAGAGATGACTCACCACAATTGGAGAGGTTCAGATGCAGCGCCCTGGCACCAGAGTCATACCTCCCACCCACACCCTAACCTGGTCTCCGCCCCATCTATACCCCCACCGTCGTCCCCACCCCCAGGTAAAAACATTTGATTTATTCATCCTGTAAAACCCATATGATGAAATAAGGACAAACTCATTACTTACGGATTCACATTTATTCAGATACCCCATATACAGTAACATCAGCAGAATCTCATCAAACTTTTACATTGCCCCACTCTGGGAAAATGTCATACAATTCATAACAGGAGGGGGGACATTTATTAGTTCAGAAATACCATACCACAGTAAACCAACCATACTGTAGCTCTTGAAACATTCATAACAGGACAGAAGGGTCTTTCAAATTAGTTTACTGGCATGTCAGTAGAAAGGAACTCTACTATAGCTCAGTCAGTCAGTGGCCTGAATATCAGAGCGGCATCAGTGTTAGGGACAGGAAATCATGCAGATGTAAGTGACTAGTGACTTATCATCATACATATTTGATGAAATTAGGCAGAAACTGCAGTGACTGGCTAAATGGCTGCTAGCAGTGTGTGTGAGGTCTTCAAATCTAAAGGAGTGCTAAGCTCATCAAAGCCAACTGGACCAGATACATAATCTTTACTATTACCATTGTGAAATTACTTGGAGATAGAGACACACAAACAGATTCTAGTAACCACAGCCCATTGTTTCTGGTAGTCTGTGAATAAAAGCAGAAAGCTGTTTGGTAGCTACACCCCCTCAGTTGCCACATTTACTTTGATGCCCAAAACAGAACCGTGTTGTAATGCTTTGTCTCTGGATACCAGGGAATAGTCTAGGCCTTTTCAGCATATCTTAGTCCCTTTGTCAGAAGGGAGAGGGTGTGAATGTGCCAAACCTTCCGCTGAGAATAGAATGGAAAACTAGCCTTTTCTCCAAAGGATATGAAGGTAGAAATACCTAAATGTATGTTTTCTTGTTACTCAAGGTTGGGCTTACGTTTGTTTCTGTCCCACCCACACAACCATATAATCAACATTTTTTACTCTTTATTATTTATTCCACTTTCGTTTCATCATCACACATACAAGGCCAGAATGTTGCTATGATGCCCTGCTTCAAATAACATTAAACATGCAAACAGAAAATGCCACACAAACGCACTACCGTGACGGTTGACTCTTTCCTTACCCTGTGACTTCTTAGCTTGTAAATGTGCTTGTGCGCCTTATGAGTTTGCATTTCATATTACATCATTTAAACAAGGGGCCACAGAAAGATATCATCAATATTTCCGTCACATAGTCAGTGGTGAATCAGTGTTGTTGCAGTCTGTCAGTGATGCTTCCCTTACAGGGAGGAAACAGCAGTATGCTGTCCACTGAGAGACAGTGTAGTACCCAGTTACATTCCTTTTTAGCTTTGTCACAAAGGATCCAACAGACAAGCAGATTTAAAACTGATTTTGCAATGCTGTGATAGCTATATGCAGGAAACGGACATCAACATTTTTAAACAATAACACTGCATACAGATATACGTTAAGGGTAATGCACAGGATTCAACCTTCAGAAGTCTTTAAAAAATAATCTACTCATTGAGTTATACATTCAGCTAGATTTAACTCTGCATTTTCAGAAGTACTTTCTCTACTGCTGTGTATTATACACTGGAGTAGAGAAACCTGCACTGTGTGCGACCGATCCAGCAGCAGAGGGCAGTGTGGAAACACACACGCACCTTCTTAAAGCATAGATAGCTCTCCTGTGTAGAAGCTGCACCATAATCAATTACTCCCCGACTCCTGCACCAAACATCAGGCAACCGCCCTGCATACGCAGCACATTTCTTTGGAAGAGAGGGAGTAGCCAACACCAGAGTGCTTACAGTATTAAACAGCCTGTTTAATGTATCCACTGAGTCACAGGTGACACAGGTACACATTACACCAAATCCTTCGAAACAAAGCTTTATTGTCTCGTTTACACAGAGGCAGGTTCATTCAAATCCTCTCCCCACAAGTGTCATGTGGGATGAGGGATTGTGTCTGGGACATTGCTGCTGTAAAAAAAAAAAACAGCCTAGACCAGCATAGGCTGGTGACCAGCATTCATTGTATTTTCACTGATAACCAGCCTTCGTTGTGTTTTCACTAGTGACCAACCTTCATTGTGTTTTCGCTGGTGACCAGCTTTCACTGTGTTTTCGCTGGTGACCAGCTTTCACTGTGTTTTTGCTGGTGACCAGCCTTCATTGTGTTTTCTCTGGTGACCAGCCTTCGATGTGTTTTTGCTGGTGGCCAGCCTTCACTGTCTTTTGGACACACCTGCGTACCAGCATATGCTGGTCACCCGCAAAACCCGCATCAAGTCACATTACGCTGGATTGCAAAGTGATGTCTAATTCCTATAAGTGATGTTACGTTTGATACCAGAGCTCTGGGGAATGTGTGGAAATCGCAAATCGGTTTACTTAAAAGTAGTGGGTCGATGCCTGTATCACTTTATCAGATGCACGTCATTAAAGACATCCAAAGCTTTGTTTGATCATGTGCTTTTTCTAACTGTGTGTTGCAAAATGCAATATCCCACTGATTTCGCCCAGTGACCAGTAGCTTAGCAGGTAGAGTAGGTAACATTGGAACAGTGAGGGTATGGGGTTGAATCCCGGTAAAGGCACACCAGCCTGAGTGGGTATATCCAACAATTAGAATTTATATTCACCTATAATCTGCATTCAGAATGACTGACAGGGTCAGAATGTTTTATGAATGAGACTACCTAAATCATTTCAACTGGAACAATCATTTCAGTCACGGGTGCAATAAGTTCAACTACCAGATTGGATTAGTTTAGAAAATGTTTGTTATTTATCTTTGTGTAGTTTAAGATACATTCATTGATTAATTAATCATGCAAGAACATAGATATTGAAACAAACAATTCTAAAAATCTAACCGCAAAAGACCATGCCGCCAGAGCTGCCAGTCTGCAAGGAGCTGCCAGAGCTGCCAGTCTGCAAGAAGCCGCCAGAGCCGCCAGTCAGCATGGAGCAGCCAGAGCCGCCAGTCAGCATGGAGCAGCCAGAGCCGCCAGTCAGCACGGAGCAGCCAGGGCCGCCAGTCAGCATGGAGCAGCCAGAGCCGCCAGTCAGCATGGAGCAGCCAGAGCTGCCAGTCAGCATGGAGCAGCCAGAGCCGCCAGTCAGCATGGAGCAGCCAGAGCCGCCAGTCAGCATGGAGCAGCCAGAGTCGCCAGTCAGTATGGAGCAGCCAGTCAGCATGGAGCAGCCAGAGCTGCCAGTCAGCCAGGATCTTCCAGATCCGCCAGTCAGCCAGGATCCGCTATTCAGCCAGGATCCGCCATTCAGCCAGGATCTTCCAGATCCGCCAGTCAACCAGGATCCGCCATTCAGCCAAGATCCGCCAGTCAGCCAGGATCTGCCAGAACTGCCAGTCAGCCAGGATCTGCCAGAACTGCCAGCCAGCCAGGATCTGCCAGAGCCAACTACCTGCCTGAGCTTCCTCTCAGTCCCGAGCTTCCTCTCAGTCCCGAGCTCCCTCTCAGTCCCGAGCTTCCTCTCAGTCCCGAGCTTCCTCTCAGTCCCGAGCTTCCTCTCAGTCCCGAGCTACCCCTCAGTCCCGAGCTACCCCTCAGTCCCAAGCTACCTCAGTCCCGAGCTGCCCCTCAGTCCAGTGGGGCCCTTGGTGAGGACTACTAGGCCAAGGTCGGCGGCGAGGATCGCCTATCTAAGGACGCAAGGCAAAGGGACTAAGACTTTGTTGGAGTGAGGTCCACGTCCCGCGCCGGAGCCGCCACCATGGACAGACGCCCACCCGGACCCTCACCTCTGGGTTTAGTTGTGCGGTCGGGAGTCCGCACCTTGGGGGGGGGGGGGGGGGGTTCTGTCACGCCTTGGTCTTAGTATTTTGTGTTTTCTTTATTAATTTGGTCAGGCCAGGGTGTGACATGGGTTTTGTATGTGGTGTGTTTTGTCTTGGGGTTTTTGTTAGGTATTGGGTTTGTATTATAGTAGGGGTTTCTAGCATAGTCTATGGCTGTCTGGAGTGGTTCTCAATCAGAGGCAGGTGTTTATCGTTGTCTCTGATTGGGAACCATATTTAGGCAGCCATATTCTTTGAGTGTTTCGTGGGTGATTGTTCCTGTCTCTGTGTTTGTTGTCACCAGATAGGCTGTTTATGTTTTCGCACATTTATTGTTTTGTTAGTTTATTCATGTATAGTTTTTCTTCATTAAAAAAACATGAATAACCACCACGCTGCATTTTGGTCCGACTCTCCTTCACCTAAAGAAAACCGTTACATTCCCTTTCCACCATGTTTTCCTTTTATGCCATGAAATGCTACTGTTAAAAAGTAACTTTTACGGTACACAACAGGCTACTGGTTGCAGTGAAAATATGGTAAACAACAACCAGTTCATGTATTTGTACAGCTGAATTAAGGTGTTATTGCTGTAATGAAAAGTACTTGAGACTACACCTCAGTTGGGTTTTGAATTTACTGCGACTTTATTGGTTGCTAAAGAGTTTAATTTCCTGTTACACCACCAGGTCCATGCGAATGACAGAGATTGGCTACAGATATAATGGAAAGAATAGTATCAGTAGTTTGCTAAGTCAATAATAATTATTGCCAGAATATCTGACAATCTGACAACACCAACATAAATATAGTAGTGCTCAGGGACATTTGATGTAAAGTGTGCATAAATGCTTTGGTGATTTGAACTTGAACGTTTTTGGGTGGAAGTGCATTAATGTTTCAGGAGTGCCACTAGTTACATCTTTATTACCAAAAATATATATCCACACACTCTCAAAATTAGGGTACAGTTGGGGTACAAAAATGTCAAAGGTACACAAGGAACCTTCAGAGGTACAGAGGGATACTCAGATGATACTGTCCGGTTCCTTTTAGGATACCCAACAAGCAGGTGTGATCATTCTACAGTGGTCTCTGCAGCGTACGCTCAAACCAGTGTGATTAGATCGCTTATTTCGTTTCAATTGATGCAACAGTCAGCATTTGAGCTAGCCACACTGTTTCTTTCACAGAAACATTTTGCACAAACACAGTCCTTACAAAGTTATGTCCTGAATGTGACCAGAAAATGTAGGCTACATTAGTCCTAGCGCTAACTGATAAAAGATTGACATAACACAAGAGAACTCTCAGCGGACAGGAACCACAATATGAATTAGCTAATAGCAGTTACTATTTATAAATCACCACATCACGGTTGAGCTCAACATTGATCTAAATCATTTAGTAAAACACTTTCTAGAAATCAAAAGTCATCCGATGATGGGGAGTTTGTGCGTGCCGCCATATTTGTTTTTTCGCGTCAACCAAAGATAATAAGAAAAGGCAAGATGAGTTTGGTCTGTTTGCAGTATGCATGTTGAAGGGGGGGTGTGGTCTACGATCATTCACTTCCCTTCATTCACTTCTGGAAGTTTACTCGAAAGATAAGTGAACCATTCCTTCACCTCATTATAACATCTTTGGTCTGACAGACGTTTACGTGACACCCAGAATGCATTGTATAATGTCAACAAACATGGCACCACACATAGCTGGCAAATAGCTTAGCATTAGCTCATTGTAATCAATACAACAAAATACCAAAAAATTATTTTACACTCATCATAGGTGTCCATTACAATCTATGCAATAATCTGAATGCATTATTTGTCATAAGTACTTGAAAACGTGAAACTGAAAGCGCGAACCACTGCTTTTAATCAGGGCAAGGTGACCGGAAACATGACCGAATACAAACAGTGTAACTATTCCCTCCGCAAGGCAATCAAACAAGCTAAGCGTCAGTATAGAGACAAAGTAGAATCTCAATTCAATGGCTCAGACACAAGAGGTATGTGGCAGGGTATACAGTCAATCACGGATTACAAAAAGAAAACCAGCCCCGTCACGGACCAGGATGTCTTGCTCCCAGGCAGACTAAATAACTTTTTTGTCCGCTTTGAGGACAATACAGTGCCACTGACACGGCCCGCAACCAAAACATGCGGACTCTCCTTCACTGCAGCCGACGTGAGGAAAACATTTAAACGTGTCTACCCTCGCAAGGCTGCAGGCCCAGACGGCATCCCCAGCCGCGCCCTCAGAGCATGCGCAGACTAGCTGGCTGGTGTGTTTACGGACATATTCAATCAATCCCTATCCCAGTCTGTTGTTCCCACATGCTTCAAAAGGGCCACCATTGTTCCTGTTCCCAAGAAAGCTAAGGTAACTGAGCTAAACGACTACCGCCCCGTAGCACTCACTTCCGTCATCATGAAGTGCTTTGAGAGACTAGTCAAGGACCATATCACCTCCACCCTACCTGACACCCTAGACCCACTCCAATTTGCTTACCGCCCAAATAGGTCCACAGACAACGCAATCTCAACCACACTGCACACTGCCCTAACCCATCTGGACAAGAGGAATACCTATGTGAGAATGCTGTTCATCGACTACAGCTCGGCATTTAACACCATAGTGCCCTCCAAGCTCGTCATCAAGCTCGAGACCCTGAGTCTCGACCCCGCCCTGTGCAACTGGGTACTGGACTTCCTGACGGGCCGCCCCCAGGTGGTGAGGGTAGGCAACAACATCTCCACCCCGCTGATCCTCAACACTGGGGCCCCACAAGGGTGCATTCTGAGCCCTCTCCTGTACTCCCTGTTCACCCACGACTGCGTGGCCACGCACGCCTCCAACTCAATCATCAAGTTTGCGGACGACACAACAGTGTTAGGCTTGATTACCAACAACGACGAGACGGCCTACAGGGAGGAGTTGAGGGCCCTCGGAGTGTGGTGTCAGGAAAATAACCTCACACTCAACGTCAACAAAACTAAGGAGATGATTGTGGACTTCAGCAAACATCAGAGGGAACACCCCCCTATCCACATCGATGGAACAGTAGTGGAGAGGGTAGTAAGTTTTAAGTTCCTCGGCGTACACATCACAGACAAACTGAATTGGTCCACCCACACAGACAGCATCGTGAAGAAGGCGCAGCAGCGCCTCTTCAACCTCAGGAGGCTGAAGAAATTCGGCTTGTCACCAAAAGCACTCACAAACTTCTACAGATGCACAATCGAGAGCATCCTGTCGGGCTGTATCACCGCCTGGTACGGCAACTGCTCCACCCACAACCGTACGGCTCTCCAGAGGGTAGTGAGGTCTGCACAACGCATCACCAGGGGCAAACTACCTGCCCTCCAGGACACCTACACCACCCGATGTCACAGGAAGGCCATAAAGATCATCAAGGACAACAACCACCCAAGCCACTGCCTGTTCACCCCGCTATCATCCAGAAGGCGAGGTCAGTACAGGTGCATCAAAGCTGGGACCGAGAGACTGACAGCTTCTATCTCAAGGCCATCAGACTGTTAAACAGCCACCACCCAATTGATGGGAAATGATGTCAAATATATCACTAGCCACTTTAAACAATGCTACCTAATATAATGTTTACATACCCTACATTATTCATCTCATATGTATACGTGTATACTGTACTCTATATCATCTACTGCATCTTTATGTAATACATGTATCACTAGCCACTTTAACTATGCCACTTTGTTTACATACTAATTTCATATGTATATACTGCACTCAATACCATCTACTGTATCTTGCCTATGCCGCTCTGTACCATCACTCATTCATATATCTTTATGTACATATTCTTTATCCCCTTACACTTGTGTCTATAAGGTAGTAGTTTTGGAATTGTTAGCTAGATTACTTGTTGGTTATTACTGCATTGTCGGAACTAGAAGCACAAGCATTTCGCTACACTCGCATTAACATCTGCTAACCATGTGTATGTGACAAATAAAATTTGATTTGATTTGATTTGCAAACGTGAATAAAACTGTAAATACTTTATGCTCCATACATACACTACCGTTCAAAAGTTTGGGGTCACATAGAAATAATTTTTTTGTCCATTAAAAAAACATCAAATTGATCAGAAATACAGTGTAGACATTGTTAATGTTGTAAATGACTATTGTAGCTGGAAAAGCCGATTTTTTAAATGGAATATCTACATAGGTGTACAGAGGCCCATTATCAGCAACCATCACTCCTGTGTTCCAATGGCACGTTGTGTTAGCTAATCCAAGTTTCTAATTTCAAAAGGCTAATTGATCAATAGAAAACCCTTGTGCAATTATGTTAGCACAGCTGAAAACTGTTGTTCTGATTATAGAAGCAGTAATACAACGTATATATTGGGGCGGCAGGGTAGCCTAGTGGTTAGAGTGTTGGACTAGTGACTGGAAGGTTGCAAGTTCAAACCCCCAAGCTGACAAGGTACAAATCTGTTGTTCTGCCCCTGAACAGGCAGTTAACCCAGGCCGTCATTGAAAATAAGAATTTGTTCTTAACTGACTTGCCCAGTTAAATAAAGGTTAAATTAAAAAATATATATTGATATAATAACCATCAAATCGAAGTAAACATGGAGTCAACTGATGATGTTTTGTGTGGTACTCCCTCTATACTCGTCGGGAAAGCATGCAGTTTATTAGGCTACAGATTAAATCAATTATGATGAACTTCACATGAAAGCCAGTCGTATGCATCCTCGCCAATTGAGGATTATACTTTTATATTCGTCACTACATCCATCGTAGCAAATGTAATATTGATGAGCAATTCCCCCTAACCACAACTTCTCACCTGAATAATTTTTTTGAGAATTTGAAGGGGTTGGGCAAAGACTGAAATTGGGGTTGAGAGTTACGCTTTAAATCTCCTTCCCTCTCTTTCGTCTCTTGTTAACGAGTCCCCTCTCCAGAGTTGAGCTTCATGGCTTGCGCGCACACCCACACACACAAAAGACACACACACACAATAAGGGAAAAACCACACCCTTAGCTACCTGCAGTCTTACAGTGTCCCAGGCTGGCTCACACACACACACACACATACACACACAGGGGCATGTTACATCTGGAAGAGATCATTACCCACCAAAATATACTCACACTGAGCAATGACAGCACACATCACACAGCTTTTCCAGCAGAAAATAAAAACACAGACGAAGCACATGCTGACAGACAGATGCATCCACAGAATAGTCACATACTGTAAATACAGAACGAGCGATACACATACAGACAGACAGACACTCAGATGTAATGAACTCCTAAAGAGCTGTATCTTTGTGTGCTACTATTGACTCATTCAGAGTCTGGTTTAGCGGAGTCAGCACAACTAGAGGCAAATTGGACAGATAGAGCATATGGGTTTGTCTCATGGTAGTATTGACCCAGAGTGTCTGACACCAGACTGTAAGAAGGTTATGACAAAGTAAAATCACTTTTGATCATTAATTGCTGGGCCTTAAATTAAAGTTGTCTCTGTCCTGTAGATCTGGAATGTAGAGTACCGACTCAAACCTGGCAGGAGAGAGGGAGAGGAAAAGAGGTGCAGGGAAGGGGGGGGGGGGGGGGGGGGGGGAATGCAGAGGAGAGTCGGGGGATGGGTGACTCTGCAGAAAAATCTGTGTGTCAGTTTACTGATCTCCAGCAAATTGCCAGAAATAACAGAGCAATATAGAAGTAGAGGGAAGAGTGACATGAAGAGGAGGAGAATGGAGAGGCTGGAAGATGAGGAGTGGAAGATGGATACAGAGGGATGGAGGAGATACACCCACCCACATTGAGTATGAGTGAGGGAGACAGAGGGTTAGATTAAATAGAAAAAATATGCAAGAGTTGGGGAGATGTAAATGATGATATGTGAATGCATTAGAGCCATATTCTATTCCAGTCACACACACTGTAGGGTTAATCTATTCACTCTGCTGGTGGTTGGGCAGCCATTCACATCCTCCCCTGATGAAAAATACAGCTGACATCAGCACACAATGCTTTTAGCCTCAGCATCAGGGCAAGACCTTGTCAGTTTGAAGGTGTGTGTGTGTGCGTGTGCCTGTGTGTGTGTGTGTGTGTGTGTGTGTGTGTGTGTGTGTGTGTGTGTGTGTGTGTGTGTGTGTGTGTGTGTGTGTGTGTGTGTGTGTGTGTGTGTGCGTGTGTGCGTGTGTGTTAGAGCACATGCGTGCTTGTAGCTCAATATGTTTCTATGTTTCCTCAGTAACCATGACTTTCAGGTTGATACAGACTCCTTGCAGCAAAGCCAGCTAAAAGGATAGCCCCATCAAAGACCCCATAAAGCCCCTTTGGGCAATTCACATGGTGGGCTACGACTACAAACAAGGGGTCTCAATGCCAGGGTTCCATAGATGAATGGGGCGTTACTGTAGTGCTGTACAGACACATACATCTAAGGCGAGTTGGATAAATAATCTGTAGAATGGCTGGGCGTAATGACCTGGAGTGTCATTCCCATGTCTTTATGGGTGTTGGAGCCTTCCATGCCATCTTTGTTCCCAGGACAAAGAACCATACCACAGTTCCTTCAAAGGGGGGTCAATGAGGTGGCTTCAATATGGCTTCCATGCTGAGTGTGTCATAAAGATGTTATTTAGGGTCATAATAATCTCTGTGGATATGATATGGGTGGTTGGCTGAAGGGCTCCATCTCTATCACATGCAGGGATAAAGATGTTATTGGGATGGAAACGTTCACAATGACACAAGGTTGTAGTCGCTGGATGGAGGTGCCTATAAGTGGTTATTGCAGTCTAAATACAACATACTATTTTACTGCTAGCTATGTGAAGCAACACTTCAGGAGTTCCTCCGTTTTGAAAAGTCCTCCCCTGGGATGGGAACTAGGCAACGGTTTCATTTGTGTGGTTAAGTCCTTAGAGGACCATCTAGAGTAGAACGTCAACGTGCTGCATCGGCCTTATGCTACTCACACATTCAGAGAGGGAGGGAGAGAGAGCTGCTGATGCATTGCAGATAAACTGCAGATCCTGGATAACCCCTCCCCTCTCATTTCCCATGGACCCTTCCGCCCAAATGCTCGATATGACATCATCACTGCCTCCCAACCCTCACCGTGCGTACAGCTCAGCTCCCCAGAGCTTCTGACTCTCCAACCACCCCCACCTCCCCTCACCCCTCCTCCCCAACACACACACCCCATTCCAGTACCGTACGGTGCTGCCTCACGCCTTATCCCAGGTTACGTCCCTCTCTCCCCATACTAGTAAGCACTAACCAGCCACGCCTATCTATGATATTCACTATGACATTCAGCTCACAGCTCTGCTCAGAGATTTGCTCACAACTCGCATCAATTATTTAAGTTGGATACGTTCCTCAGAGATGTACTACATATTTATGTTGATTTACTAGGCAGTTATCTCACTGATTTATAAAACTAAGACATTTACCTTTATAATGATGCCAATACCTGCATCACAAAACTGGGTGGTTGTGATATTAGAATTGGGATGATATTTGAGGTTTATTTCAGAACATGACCATCCAGTCCTGAAGTGCAACAGGACATACCAACCTACTGGGGTAATGTTGATGGAGTTTATATACCAAATCCAATGGCAACAAAGCTGCTTACTAAGGGTAAATATGCCCAGGCAAACAGATGGATACACGTCTGAGTTGACAGACAAGCAACTATGTTATCATTGTGAACAAGATAGCTGGTAAGCTTGACAGGGATAGTGTGAGATAAAGGTGGGGTTTGGTGGAGAAGGAGAAAGGGATATAAATTAGAAAGAGAGATGTGGAGATAGAGACAGAGACAGACAGAGAAAGAGACACAGACAGAGAGAGAGAGAGCGAGAGAGAGAGAGAGAGAGAGAGAGAGAGAGAACAAAGGGGGCGATGCTCCAGCTGGTATTTTTGAACAACCTGTATGGCTGGCTGTGGCTGTGATGGTCTGTCCACCTATCAGAACGTGTCTGTCCTCTAACTCAGTCCACCCCTGCAGCGCACGTACACATACATATAACACACACACCCTCAATATAATTTCCAATTACACGTAGTCTCACTTCCCTATTCACCTATGAACATTCCTTACACCGTACCAACACACAAACATTGATTGATTGATCGCTAACTCCCTATTCATAAAACATCTGTCTCTATATGGGAGCACTGACAAAGGAAGTCGTTTTCCTCTTTATGCTAATACAGTACCTTTTTTCATTTATCAAATTGATAGGCTCTTTAAAGAAAAAGTCAAATGGATACTCGTAAAAAAGTAGGTTAATTAAAGATATAGACAGCTACATGTACATTAGAAGCCAAGGCAAAATAAACTTCCCTTTTCCACTTTTAAACACATCAATTGTGTGTACATTCCATGCGGGACCAGAGATGGGTGTGATTAGAACTTGGACCTGCTCCATCACATGGATCGTTCATTCTCTGTCCTCAAATCGGTACCCTGTTGGTATGTTGCTGACTTCATACACACACACAGTCTACTGGGCTACTAGGCTACGCATCACTGCTGTACATCTCTATAAGTATCTCTCTCTCTCCCTCCTCTCTCTCTCTTCCTCCTCTCTCTCTCCCTCCCTCCCTTCCCCTTCGCTCTCTCCCTCCCTTCCACTCTGTCTCTCATAGGCTACGTTTACACGGGCATCCCAATTTGGATCTCTATCAACTTGTTGGTCTTTTAACAATAATTGGGCTGGCTGTGTAAATGCAGCCTATCTCTCCCTCACCTCTCTGCATGTGCCATAGTCTCTCTGTGTACATGAATAAAACATTAAGTGTAGAGTAACTCCCATCCTGGGAGTTCTGTAGATCTCTGTCCCTCTGCCACACCCTATTAGCTCTTCAGGGGTTTCTTCGTTTTGAAACGCAGATCAATCACCTCAATACTTCTATTGATTACCTAAATATCCAATGCCCTCTCTTCTGCCTACCTTTCCCCTCCTAACCAGAGGGATTCAGATACTCTCATAGTGCTTTTCCTGTGCTATATTTGAATTAATGTAGTCACTCATGCATCAAATATGATAAAGGACTGTGCAGAGACATGCATAATGGAATATGAGGGTGCACTGAGTTTGTGAGATCTTGTTCGGCTACAAGATGCTTCATAACATACCTTTATTGATAGGAACAGATTCATTCATACAATAAGTGATGATAGCAGATAAGACTTGAATCTAAGTGGATCTATATCAGGTCTCCTCCCTGTCTGAAGCTGAGTCTGCAGGGATGGTGGCCAGCGGAAAGTAGGGGGATGCGAAGAGGAGAGGAGAGCTCTGCAGGCTGGGCTGGGCAGCTTGCACTCTGTTCACAGCCTGCTTCTGCTGCAGTGCCACTTAAAAGTGCTCCAAGCCTTCTGCAGTGCGTGTGAGCCCCAGACTGAATTTAAACAACAACCCTTTCTCTAGCCCCTCCATGCATCACATCACACCACCCCTAGCTGTGCCAGACAAAAGCACCTTGAAAGCTGAGTGGCTGGCCATAGATAAGTAAAGAAATAAAACAATAGTAAAAAGACAGGCTATATACAGTAGCGAGGCTATAAAAGTAGCGAGGCTACATACAGACACCGGTTAGTTAGGCTGATTGAGGTAGTATGTACATGTAAATATGATTAAAGTGACTATGCATATATGATGAACAGAGAGTAGCAGTAGCGTAAAAGAGGGGTTGGCGGGGGGGGCACACAATGCAAATAGTCCGGGTAGCCACTTGATTACCTGTTCAGGAGTCTTATGGCTTGGGGGTAAAAACTGTTGAGAAGCCATTTTGTCCTAGACTTGGTACCGCTTTCCATGCAGTAGTAGAGAGAACAGTCTATGACTGGGGTGGCTGGGGTCTTTGACAATTATTAGGGCCTTCCTCTGACACCGCCTGGTGTAGAGGTCCTTGATGTCAGGCAGCTAGCCCCAGTGATATACTGGGCCGTACGCATTACCCTCTGTAGTGCCTTGCGGTCAGAGGCCGAGCAATTGCCCTACCAGACATTGATGCAACCATGCTCTTGATGTTGCAGCTGTAGAACCTTTTGAGGATCTCAGGACCCATGCCAAATCATTTTAGTTTCCTGAAGGGGAATAGGCTTTGTCATGCCCTCTTCATGACTAATACATGTCACATATCAGTTTGCAAACAATGTAAAAAATATATACAGTATACTGTATATTTGAGTTAATAAAGCTGCATACAAACATGGTCTCTTTATTGCTTTCTTGAGTAAGGCAGCTCCAAAATGCAGGTATTCACAGTGCTTTCTGTGGTGGTGGGGCAGCCAGAGGAAATTACGGAGCGTACTGTAGATGTTGGTAATATTCTCTAGTTGCGCTGTGATTGGCTCAGTGTTCTGTCACTCATGAGGACACTATGTCACTGCTGAGTCTAAGGGTAAAACTCGAAAATTCAAGCCCCTTGGTTGCTGCCATAGAGTTACATTAGTGTCCATCCAAGAAGGCTCAAGGTCATTGGCCACAGATAAAATTATGTCATATCACGTTATAGCTACAGTAGCTTTGATTGGACTGATCATACTTTCAAAATATTGGCTAGCAGTCATGAATCAAGTCGTCAATCTACTGGCAAATCCTTTTTAATCCTTGTCATATGAAGATAAATAATGAATAGATGTACCTCACAGGCTTGAGGAGGGACACATGGAAGGATGAGGAGATCCAGTAATGGCGGGGCAACTGGAGACGGTAGGTGACAGGATTTCCTGATAGGATCCCTATTTCCTGATTCAGACGTTCCGTCTGCCCGTTGGTTTGGGGATGGTATCCGGAGGGTAGGCTGATGGAGACCCCCAGTCGGTCGCAGAAGGCTCGCCACACCCTGGAGACGAACTGGAGTCCCCAATCCGAAACAATGTCTTCCGGGATCCCATACAGACAAAACACCTGGTGGAGCGTGCACTCTGCCATTTCCATGGTATTAGGTAGATGCGGAAGGGGGATGAGTTGGCACATCTTCGAGAACTGGTCCACTACAACTAAATAGTCATGAAGCCCAAAGAGTCTGGCAGATCCGTGAGGAAATCCATGGCAATGTGAGACCATGGTCTGTGTGGTGTAGGTAAAGACTTGAGCTTACCAATAGGTAGTTGGCAAGGGCTCTTTGCCCATGCACAGACGGGACAAGAGAGAATGTAATCTTGGACATCTGCTGTTTGGGATGACCACCAGAACTTGCGTGTCTGTAGCTCCATGGTCCGGGTGATTCCGGGATGGCCAGAACTCAGCGAGGTATGGCACCACTGCATTAGTTTTTGTCTGACGGACGCCGGAACGTAGGTCTTGCCTGCAGGGGTGTTGGGAGGTGTTGGGTCGTGGCGTAGGGTCTCTTGGATGGCTGATTGGATTTCCCACTGTACAGTTCCCACGACGCAAGATGGATGCAGGATGAGCTCGGGAGCTGGGTTAGAGGAAGGGGAGTCAAATAGATGGGTTAAGGAATCAGCCTCACATTTTTCGTAGTGTTTGGTGAGGTATTCTGTAATGAACACGATATGATAGAGAGAGCTGGTTTCAAGCGCAGAGCGCAGCAGGTGTTTTTTGGAAGGGACCATAGGAGGAGGCAGGTAGCTTGGTCCAGGGGCAGGTAGATGGTCATAAAGGTCCAAAATGGCAACAGTACAGGCAGGGAATAGGCAAAAGGTATCGTGAGTGAGGCAGGCAAAAACTATAATACACGGGAGGCATGAAGGACAATAAAAAACAGAGCTCCAAAAGAAGCGTGTCTCAAAACAAACAATACCTCACAGTGATGGGGTGCAAGGAACTGAACTAAATGGTGTGGGATGACATGCAGGTGTGTGAACAGGTGATTAGAATTCCGGTGATTGGGATCTGGAGAGTGAGCAGGAAAGTGGGCTGCGTTCCAGGATCTAAGTGTTAAGAAGTATGAGTTGGATGCAGACGTTACAGTTTGGAAGGAATCAGTGGCTAACTGCTATTCAGTGGAGTGTCTGTGTGGTCCCAAATCTGGGATTAAGGGTATCTTTTCCAAGTTTAAAATTATAAACATTCAGCATTGGTCATGCTGTCAATGAAGCAAATATGTTTTGAACGGTCATCCAGCTCGGAATTGTAAATCTGGAACTCGGGCGTCTTTCTAGAGCTACGACCTGAAGATCATGATTCAACCTTGTTTTTCCGAGTTCCCAGTTGTCTTGAAAGCACCATAAATCCAGAGACTTTGATAACAAAATTTGCCCACGAAGGACCGTCGTGCCACCTTCCTGTTCAAGTGATCACAGCACAACAAGCCAAGTCCAAAAATGTATTTTATGCTGCTGCATAAATTATGTAATATGCCAGGAAGATATGTATACTGTAGCTAAGAAAGTAATACTAAGTGTATGTTGTGTAGTAAGCTGTTAGTAGCCAACGTGCCTCACCCTAATAATTTGGTCTATTTTCCCCTCTTAATTTCGCCTACTGATCTGAGTTGGTGGTGCACATGTAGCCTATAACCTGTTTTAGAGAAATGTAATAATTTAATATTGTAAGAGCTTTCATTGTCTGCTTATAAGGCCCCTTTATTTAGCCTATTGTTCTGACTTGGTGTACAGGGAGAACAATGTTAGAACGGCCTATGTTCTGAATTGTGTCGCTGTACATTTCAAAGTGCGAAACAAATAGTTATATCGACCACGTCCTTCCTAGCTCTCTCATGTCTTAATCGAAATTACGGATTGCTTCTTATCCGCTTGTCGTCCCCTTATGCCATAGTTCATACATCTAAATTGTCATTAGAAACCATATTTGTTTAAGCAAGTCAGCCATGTCAACTGTGTTTTTTTTAAGCAGTAAATGAGGCTGAATGAACTGTTTCGCTGCCAGACAAGGCTCTGCTGATAACCAGGTCTAGTAGTGGTAAGATATTGGGACTGCTGTTGGGACTCTGCTGTTGGGACAGCTTTATATAGGCCCTATCAGTTTGTGGGCACCGTTTGTCACCGTTATAGTGCAATTAATGTATTGTTTAGTGTTGTGTTGTATTTTACCACACCAAGATTTACATGCTAAAATCGCCACTGGTGGTGATGTACATGTTTAAAAGGCTGAGGCCAGCAGGAGAGCAGAGAGAGATAGAGGCAACAGAGGCCAGGTGTCTAGCTCTAAGTCACAAGGATCAGCCAGGAGAAAGTGAGTATAGGATCGTATACATCGCTCAAGTTAGCTCAGCCACAACAACACACATTCACACACATTCAGTTAGGATGAGAGAATCATATGTAGTGGGGCATGGTAACTATCTCTCCCTCTCTTTCTCTCTCCCTCTCGCTCTCTCTCTGGGGCAAACACAATCTGAAATTGTCTGAGCTCTAAAACGCGTTAGGGCTCACTCCACAGAGCTAACTGTTGCGATGGAAAAACAATGAGTGAGATAACAGAATACAGATGGGTGATAAGTGACAAATGCCAAATAAATCTCAGAGATGGGAATCATTTATTCTTCCCTCTTAACTGGTATAAAGCAAGGGTTTTTAAAGGCGACTGGAGAATCTGAATCAAACCTGACAAACTATTTAAATCTTATTGTGGGTAATAATGTTCATGGAGGCAAAAATGGCCTTGCCGTTTGCCAAAAAGAATCTTGCTGGTTTTCATAGGATGTGAAAAAAGAAGAACCCGCACACTGCTCTTGCTAGTGTCACTGCTCTTTATTAAGTGATACTAGCAAGAGCAGTGTGCAGGTTTCTTATTTTTTCTCATGTTATTCAATTCTTACCATATGCCTGCAACAAAGATAGCTCAGATGTGCAAGTGCCTTTTGAATTTTTAATCCCTGGTTTTCATAGGATGAAATATTGTCATTGAAGGCAGTCAATTGGCCAAAACCAGAGGCAGCCATTTTGTTGCATTACCTGCATCAGTTGCAGGGTTTGCAATGACCTTAGTTACCTCTGAAATGGGTAGAGCAGGACTGAATGGGAATCAATAAGACTGACAACAGACTACAGCCAATCAGATCTGTCAACCAACACTGCAGCTTCACTCCTTAGAGAAAACATCTCAATGCAGTGAGGAGATAGCAGCCTCTCTATCCCCTGTGCTCTCATCCGCAACCCAAAGACTGTAACTTATGCATTGTATTCTGTATCTGTTTGTGAAACCATATTAATCAACGTGTTTCCCATCATTGTTAGAGTTGGACGATAAAGTTACAAAGTCATTCTGAGGAATGTAATTACAGAAAAAAACTATGTTGCAGTTTGGATTCCTATTCATCACTACAGAAATGCTTTGGTTTGAAATGGCTCAAAATAAAAGGGCAAGTTTGTCCATAACACATTATGATATGCATTATGAAGGTGATATATACTATTGAATGGGGTAAATTACTTGCATATAAGCACAGGCTGATTATTACTGTAATCTATACCAATAGCTGTCAATAAATACAACTATGATTAATGCTTCAACACTTCCTGAAAGTAGCAAGTGGTCACATAAATGCATCATATTGTTTGAACCAAACACCTCATGGTAGTCTCACTTTATACATCATCAGTAGGTCACTGATGGTAATCCCTTTGATTTTGGGAGGTTTCCTGTCAAGAAGTAATCAATCACCTATTATTGAAGACTTAGCACAAGCAAAACATCAATATATGAAATTGGTTCGCTTTGCACATGTTCATAGGCAAATATACATGATTAATTCAATTAATTTAATGATCAATCATTCTGTTCAATTTGAGAGAAACATTTTCAACACTTTTCAAACACTTGAAAAGGACGGTAATGGTGTTTTGCTGCATTAAGTCGCTGTCCATGGCGCTGATATTGGAGTCTGACGGACTGGTGCTGTCCATGGAGACGATATTGCTATCGCTCTATTGCATCGGTAAATTGATCATTTCTGGTATAACCGTTTTTGCTAACTAATACTAGGGGAAATAATAATTAACATGGGTCATTGAACTGCTCCATAAGTTATATTTCCATGCATAGTAATGCTGCATGTTGGCTGGTTGAATTAGCAAATGCAGAGATGCATGTACAATTTTCTCTCTTATTCTAATGTTCAATATTTGGAGGAAACTCTATATGACAAGAGACAAATGATAAACACATCAACGTCAAGGACACATAGGCTATCCCAAACATCCTAATGATAATCACCCCATTTCCCTTTTTCTCCCTATGTGTGATCATTCTTCTGCTTTCAAACGGCCACCCACGAACACACACACTCAAGTAGTGTTTCACTTACATAGAGTATGGAGGGTTGAGACATGGCCCTCCCCCTCCGTTCGATCAATGGGCCAGTAAAAACAGTCTCTGCCTTGTTAGCGATATGCTTGTCCTATATAAAGGACAGCCGGTGAGACTAAGAATGCTGTGAGCGCCATCCACCCCGCACCTGCAAACACATACTCGCCCCACTCCTCCACCTCGGACACCTTCCCTTCCATCTGCACACGCAACCCCTGGTCTGGCCGGATGAGTTACCACCCAGTGGACACGATAGGGAGTCCATTCAGGAGAAGTATGGATAGTAGGACCACCTACGGCCGCTCCACTGGCACACCCTCCAGCGGGTTCCGTTCTCAGTCCTGGTCCCGGGCAAGCCCAGGCTCCACGATGACCTCCTCCTACAAGAGGAGCGTCAATGTGCCGGTAGCCAGAGCGTACAGCTCCACACTCCTCAGCTCCGCCGACAGCGTTGATTTCAATCAAACGAACGGAGACTACAAGCGCTCCAACGAGAAAGAGCAGCTCCAGGGGCTCAACGACCGCTTCGCCGGTTACATCGACAAGGTGCACTACCTGGAGCAGCAGAACAGCCAGATCGAAGAGGAGATCCAGACGCTGCGGCAGAAGCAGGTGTCACAATCCCAGCTAGGCGATTTATACGACCAGGAACTCCAGGAGCTGCGCTCCATGCTGGAGCAGATTCACCACGATAAAGCGCAGATCCAGCTCGACACGGACCACGTCGAGGATGACATCCAGAGAATTAGGGACCGCTTCGATGAGGAAGCCCGCATCAGGGATGAGACGGAAGGCATCATCCGGGCGTTGAAAAAAGATATGACCGACTCTGATTTGGTGAAGTCAGAGTTGGAGAAGAAAGTTCAGTCACTGCATGACGAGATTGCCTTTATCCGCAACAACCACGAAGAAGAGGTGAGCGACCTGTTCGCCCAGGTGCAGGCGTCGCAGGTGACCATGGAGAGGAAAGACATCCAGAAGACGGACATCACCGAGGCGCTCCGGGAGATCCGCACCCAGCTCGAGGGCCACTCCAACCAGAACCTGCAGCAGGTGGAGGACTGGTTCATGTGCCGCTATTCCAAGCTCACTGATGCTGCGGCACAAAACAAAGATGCAATCAAGTCCGCCCGTGATGAGATAGCAGACTACCGTCGCCAGCTTCAGTCCAAGACCGTGGAGTTAGAGTCCGTCCGTGGAACCAGGGAGTCACTGGAGAGGCAGTTGAATGACATCGAGGACCGACACAGCAGCGACTTGTCCAGCCTGCAGGTATGATGAGACCCGCTGTAGGCATTATTTTCATACAGAAACCCCCAGCCACAGGCTTAATGGTGAAGTATTCTATAAAGTTGTATTCTTTTTGTAAAGAAAAGCAATGTAGTGGAGAGAATAAATTATATAATAAGATATCTTTTTCGTTGATTTCAAATTGCGAATATTATCACGACACCTTTGAGGTTTTTATTCTTATTTTAAATGTAGGTCTACTTATAAGGAGAGTCCCCTACTTTGATAGAGAGAAAGACACACACTTGCATTGTGTCCCCACATATTGTATTAGTTTGATTTTGAACGAACTAAATTGTTTTATTTATGTGGGCCCTAAATGCATGTCTTTTAACTAGGCTATAAACTCTGCCCAATAGTGGTGTCTGCGCTTTTGCTTTAGATAGCCTAAATGGCACAATGCTGACATCTTATGGACACAGATTTAACATCTCCAAATGTTAGATCATTAGGCTAAGCATAAGCAGCGACACTTGGGTTGGGAAGACATAATGCAGCAAACTGTTTTTTTGTTATTTTTTCGTTTCTGAGCCAGAGACTCGGGGCCCTTGAAACACAGTGCTGTTCACTGCGTCAGAGTACATTATTTAACACAACAACAGTCCAATCTATCCAATTATTTGCACTTTCACTTTTCATAAATGAGACAGGAGGACTTCACAGTTTCAATTGTTATTGCAATGATATTGTATTGGAATCTCAAAGTGCTGTTTCAAATGTAGGCCTATACAAGTGTAAATGTGCTTGTGAAGTAATTACCAGTATCACAAAATATGACATTGTATTTTTGATCGTTTTCTTATGATGTTTAGAAAGCAGTGTCCTTATGGAGAAATGTGTCTTCCCTACACCAGAAATAAATAACCAAGTATTATTTCAGGGTTCCATATAGGCATAAAAAATAATAGCTCTTAACCAGCTTGTGTCTCTCGGTCTTGTTCTCTTCAGGAGACCATCCACCAGCTGGATAATGAGCTTAAGGGCACGAAGTGGGAGATGGCGCGTCATCTGCGTGAGTACCAGGACCTGCTCAATGTCAAGATGGCCCTCGACATTGAGATTGCTGCATACAGGTACAGTGCGACAACAGAGCGCTAATTAGGACTAACATTTATTTTTTTATTTTTATATATATCATGTGTAATAAAAACATAAAGATCTCATTTATATATAGAAACTACATTTTTATATTCGGCCTACACTAAACTATATCTCATATTCTACTGTTCTTGCAGGAAACTCCTAGAAGGTGAAGAGACCCACTTTAGCACTTTCCCCTACCGCCACACCGTCACCTCCTCTAAGAAGTCCAAGTATGAACCTCCCAAACTGAAAGTCCAGCATAAGTTTGTAGAGGAGATCATCGAGGAGACCAGGGTAGAGGATGAGAAGGATGAGATGGACCAGGCCCTGGCTGAGATGGCCCAGGAGTTTTCTGCCACTCTGGAGGCAGAGGCAACAGATGAAGGAGAGGATGAGGGAGAAGAGGGAGGAGAAGAAGCAGAGGGAGAAGGGGGAGAGGGTGAATCAGAAGAGGTTGTAGCCTCCACTGAAGCCCAAGTTAGCTCCAGCACACCTGCTGAGGAGGAAGAGGAGGACAAAGAAGGTGGTGATGAAGAGGAAGAGGGAGAAAAAGAAGAAGAGGGTGAGAAAGGAGAAGAGGGTGAGGGTGAGAAGGGAGATGATACAGAAGGTGGTGATGAGGGAGAAGGAGAGGGGGAATTAGAGGAGACAGTCCTGTGCTCTAAAGCCCCAGAATCAAAGGCCTCTCCTGACAAAGAGAAGGCTGGAGAGAAGGAGGGAAGCGGTGGAGAAGAGGAGACAGGAGAGGGAGAGGGAGAAGAGGAGGGTGATGATCAAGATGAAGATGCAGGTAGTGACAAAGGATGCAAAGATGGAGATGATAAGGATGAGGAAGATGAGAAGAAAGGAAAGGATGAGAAAGAATACAAAACAGATGAGAAGGCAGCTGTAGCCAAGACAGAGGCTCCCAAAACAGAAGCCCCCAAGAGTGAGGCCCCAAAAGTTGAGGTCCAGAAATCTGAGACCTCAAAGCCCTCCAAGCCAGACTCCCTAAAAGCTGAATCCCCAAAGGCTGGGTCCCCCAAGTCTGAGTCACCAAAAGCTGGATCCCCAAAACATGAATCTCCCAAAGCTGTAACCCCCAAATCTGAATCCCCAAAACCTGCTGGATCCCCCAAATCTGAATCCCCAAAACCTGCTGCATCCCCCAAATCTGAATCCCCAAAACCTGCTGGATCCCCCAAATCTGAATCCCCAAAACCTTTTGGATCCCCTAAATCTGAATCACCAAAACCTGCTGGATCCCCTAAATCTGAATCCCCAAAACTTGCTGGATCCCCTAAATCTGAATCCCCAAAACCTGCTGGATCCCCTACTTCTGAATCCCCAAAACCTGCTGGCTCCCCCAAATCTGAATCCCCAAAACCTGCTGGATCCCCCAAATCTGAATCCCCAAAACCTGCTGGATCCCCCAAATCTGAATCCCCAAAACCTTCTGGATCCCCCAAATCTGAATCCCCAAAACCTTCTGGATCCCCTAAATCTGAATCCCCAAAACCTGCTGGATCCCCTAAATCTGAATCCCCAAAACTTGCTGGATCCCCTAAATCTGAATCCCCAAAACCTGCTGGATCCCCTACTTCTGAATTCCCCAAATCTGCTGGATCCCCTAAATCTGAATCCCCAAAACCTGCTGGATCCCCTAAATCTGAATCCCCAAAACCTGCTGGATCCCCTAAATCTGAATCCCCAAAACCTGCTGGCTCCCCAAAATCGGAATCCCCAAAACCTACAGTATCCCCCAAATCTGAATCCCCCAATTTAGGATCCCCTGAGGCAGAGTCCCCTAAGGGTGAGGCCCCCAAACCAGAAGCTCCAATGTCAGAGGTCCCCAAGGCTGCAGAAGAGAAAGTAGACAAAAAGAGTGATTCAGAGGAAGAGAGGAAGGTAGAAAAGAAAGACGCAGCCATGAACGGAGATGTGGAGAAGATTACCCCAGAGGACAAGGACAAGAATGATGAGGGTGGGAAAGAGGCAGAGGAGAAGGATGTTATCTCAAATGGAGTGGACGAGAGCCCCACTAAAGATGACCCGGACCAGAAAGATGATCCAAAGGACCAGAAGGTGGTCATCACCAAAACGGTGGAGACCATCACCACTGGAGAGGATGGAGCCAAGCATGTCACCAAATCTGTCACTGTCACCGAGACTGTGAAGGAGTCTGAGGATGTGATGCAGGAGAAGACAGTTTCCAGCAAGAAGATGGAGAAACACTCTTCCCAGTCCGTCAAGGTGGTGACTGAAACTGAGTAACTGCGCTCCATACAACCCACTCAGGAGGAACAAAGATGACACGACAACAAGCAATCAACCCAGAACTAACATAACAAAGAAATCATAGAGCTAGAGCGATGTAATAAAGAGAACCACTCTCAAACATACAGAAAAGCAACGAGAGAAGCCATATGATGTGACAAAGCTAACGTTTAAAAAATGCATGTTGAGAGAAAGCTTTAAATGGGTTTTGCTGCAGATTATATCAGGAAAATGTGATAGTGAGACAGATTATTAATTGTCTTTATGTTTCCCTGCAGTTCACGGGAGGGCTCACGGGTGGGGGCGTCTGCATGCTAGCTCAGGGAGGGAGACCCCTCCGCTCTAACCTGTATGTATGGATGGAAGGTTTACAGTTTAGATGCATACTGTATGTGGGTGGGAGAGTGATAGAAATGTATGTTCATTCAAATGTTAATTCAAAAAGGGGTGCCTGGGTTGGACGGTCCACTTTAGAGACACATGTTCAAAAGGACTAGCCTTTTTATGTGAAGATACCAACTGAGCCAAAAATACAATTGTCTACAACACAATATAGTGAAGAATGAGAAAGACAATGGTGCAATGTACTGATGATCATAAACATACAGTACCCGAAGCAACTAAAGCATTAAGAACCTTGAAGAAACTCTGAGCCTTAAACATGCTTTTTATCAGTATCTATTGTGTTTACCTAATGAGTGCAATTGAAAATAAATATGTAAATGCGCACACATACATTCTTGTATGCATAGGATGGACTTGAATTTAAATAGCGAACTTAAATGAGGTGCTACAGTTTGCAATCCCATGTCTTTACTCATCATGAACTATTTCCCAGCAGCATTTGCTCAATAAATGTCATACTGAAATACAAATATGGTCTCTTGTTCCTTTATGCAATTGTCCTGTCATGTCCTTTCACTTGTTCATTTACAGTAGCTGTCTCACCTCAACATGCACACTATTCTATTTCTTCATCTGCTTTCATAGGGGTGTGATCGCATGCTTCATGATCTTTTGTAGCCTAGAAATTATACAAAACCATATCACCATCCAGAGGCTGTCCTCTACAGATTTTTAAAGCTACACTGTAATATGTGCATACCATCAAAGAATGAGCCACCAACCATAATATAAACGATGCACCCCATGGCATGTTCATGCAAATATCATTTTATTGTAGCACTTGATTTATCAAATAAAACTTTATTTACATAGCACTTTTCTTACCATAAACAATGCAATTCTGGACAAATATCAAATGAAGATAGATAAATATCAAATGAAGATAAATGAAAAAACATAAAATTAAGATAGATAAATTAGCATAGTAAAACAATATTAAATCAATTAGGATAGTAAAACAATATTTAAAAAAATTAGCATAGTAAAACAATATGAAATAAATTAGGATAGTAAAACAATATAAAATACATTTGGATAGTAAAACAATATTCAATAAATTAGGATAGTAAAATAATATTAAAACAAGAGTGAACATGAGAGAGTAATATGAGATACTGTATTAAGATTGAGAGATGTTTAAGCAGTTTCAGCAAATAGCTACATTATTTGAGAACAACATTACCTACATTGTTAAACATGATTTTAAACTATACATATTTAATTCAAAGTATTTTACATGACAAGTTAAACAATCGAGTGATAGGACCTTCGAAGATTTAGCAACATTAAAGCAGACAGCAACCCGATCGTAATTTGAAATTCAGCACCACCGGAAAATGGACAGCGACTATCTCAGGCAGAATCCATGAAGAGGTTTCTTTGAAATGTAGCCTATCACTCACTCACAGTGAATGAATCCTTATTATAATGCTAGAAGGATAGTTGGTCTGATTCTATGCCACAAAGCACGATAACACCTGGGGTGTTACATATATTTTTTTGTTCCTAAAACTTTCAGAACAAAATATTCTACCTAACATTTAAAAAAAGTATTATGACATACAGTGCCTTCGGAAAAGATTCAGACCCCATTACGTTTTTCACATGTTATTACGTTACAGACTTATTCAAAAATGGATTAAATAAAAAATCCTTAGCAATCTACACAAAATACCCCATAATGACAAAGCGAAAACATGTTTTTAGAAATGTTTGCAAATTTATTACAAATAAAAAACAGAAAACATTATTTACTTAGGTATTCAGACCCTTTGATATGAGACTCAAATTTGAGCTCAGGTGCATCCTGTTTCCATTGATCATTATTGAGATGTTTCTACAACTTGGAGTCCCACTGTTGTAAATTCAATTGATTGGACATGGTGTGGAAAGGCACACAACTGTCTATATAAGGTCCGTAGAGCTCCAAGCCAGGATTGTGTCGAGGCACAGATCTGGGGAAGGGTACCAAAACTTTTCTGCAGCATTAAAGGTCCCCAAGAACACAGCGGCCTCCATCATTCTTAAATGGAAGAAGTTTGGAACCACCAAGAGCTGGCCGCCCGGCCAAACTGAGCAATCGGTGGAGAATGGTCTTGGTCAGGGAGGGATGGTCTCTAAGACAGAGCTCCACAGTTCCTCTGTGGAGATAGGAGAACCCTCGAGAAGGACAACCATCTCTGCAGCACTCCTCCAATCAGGCCTTTATGGTAAAGTTACCAGATGGAAGCAACTTAACAGTAAAGGGCGCATGACAGCCTGCTTGGAGTTTGCCAAAAGGCACCTAAAGACTCTCAGTCCTTGAGAAACAAGATTATCTTCAAATCCAAGATGGCGTAGCAGTCAGACGTCTTTGTCCTTCATCGTGTTCCATGTATATATCTTTTATATATTTTTCTTCGCATATCTTTTTTATATTTCTCTAAACCTCAACTTCATAATAGTCTCCTGCAACCCACCTCACCCAACATGGTGTGGATCAGTTTTTTCTAAAGTATATTTATTTACCTCCGGAACCTGAATCCCCCAACAGAAGCTAGCCAGCTCACTAGCTACTAGCTAGTAGTCAGCTAACCACTGCTAGTGGTCATCAGCTAACCTTTAGCTCGGAAAGCTCTCACCACTTTGTACAACGCGACTCAAACCGTACCTATTTTCTTTCCATATCCCCGGATTCCTACCACAAGCTCTGAACCTTTCACATGGATCATCGCAGCTAGCTAGCTGCAATCCGAGTGACCTGGCTAAGGTATGTCCCAAAGCAAGCACCAATTAGCCTGGAGCTAGCCCATGCTAGGCCTATTCTCCCGGCTAGCTGAAGAGGCCCATCAGCCACTCCTGGGCTACAATACCCAGACCCCTTCTACTGCCGGTACGGGACACTGAACCTCGCCGATCCTTGACGACTGGACTACCGACATAATCTGCTCGAGGGGGTACTCAACTGGCCCCTAGGTCGCAACGTCCCCTGAATACCCATCTGCTAGCCTGCTAGCCACAGCCTGCTAGCTGTCTAGAGCATTTTGGACTGTTAGCTGAATAGATCCATTGGCCAATTTCTTGGGCCACTATACCTATTTTTCCTATTGGACTTGGACCCCTCTGCTACTCAGAACCCTACTAATCCATCATGACTGGTCTATTGACGTCACCGCACGCGGAGGCTAAATCAGTCTTTCCTCCGTCCCGGCCTGCTAGCTGTCTGAATCGCCGTGTCTCCAGCCAGTCCAACCACTCACTGGACCCCTATGATCACTGGGCTACGCATGCCTCACCCTAACATCAATATGCCTTGTCCATTACTGTCCTGGATAGTGATTATTGTCTTATTTCACTGTGGAGCCTATAGCCCTGCTCAATTTGCCTTAACCAACCATTTAGTTCCACCCTCATAGATATCATCCTAACCAACTTGCCCTCCAAATACACCTCTGCTGTTTTCAACCAAGATCTCAGCGATCACTGCCTCATTGCCTGCATCCATAATGGGTCTGCGGTCAAACGACCACCCCTCATCACTGTCAAACGCTCCCTAAAACACTTCAGCGAGCAGGCCTTTCTAATCAACCTGGCCCGGGTATCCTGGAAGGATATTGACCTCATCCCGTCAGTAGAGGATGCCTGGTTATTCTTTAAAAGTGCCTTCCTCACCATCTTAAATAAGCATGCCCCATTCAAAAAATGTAACCAGGAACAGATATAGCCCTTGGTTCTCTCCAGACCTGACTGTCCTTGACCAGCACAAAAACATCCTGTGGCATTCTGCATTAGCATCGAATAGCCCCTGTGATATGCAACTTTTCAGGGAAGTCAGGAACCAATATACACAGGCAGTTAGGAAAGCTAAGGCTAGCTTTTTCAAGCAGAAATGTGCATCCTGTAGCACAAACACAAAAAAGTTCTGGGACGCTGTGAAGTCCATGGAGAATACGAGCACCTCCCAGCTGCCCACTGCACTGAGGCTAGGAAACATTGTCACCACCGATAAATGCACTATAATTGAGAATTTCAACAAGCATTTTTCTACGGCTGGCCATGCTTACCGCCTGGCTACCCCTACCCCAATCAACAGCCCTGCACCCCAACAGAATCTCGCCCAAGCCTCCCCCATTAATCCTTTACCCAAATCCAGATAGCTGATGTTCTGAAAGATCTGCAAAATCTGGACCCCTACAAATCAGCCGGGCTAGACAATCTAAAATGATCTGCCGAAATTGTTGCAACCTCTATTACTAGCCTGTTCAACCTCTCTTTCGTATCGTCTGAGAAACCCAAAGATTGGAAAGCTGCCACGGTCATCCTCCTCTTCAAAAGGGGAGACACTCTAGACCCAAACTGCAGCAGAACTATATCTATCCTACCCTGCCTTTCTAAGATCTTAGAAAGCCAAGTTAACAAACGGATTTCCGACCATTTCGAATCCCACCGTACCTTCTCCGCTATGCAATCTGGTTTCAGAGCTAGTCATGGGTGCACCTCAGCCACACTCAAGGTCCTAAACGATATCATAACCGCCATCGATAAGAGACATTACTGTGCAGCCGTATTCATCAACCTGGCCAAGGCTTTCGACTCTGTCAATCACCACATTCTTATTGGCAGACTCAACAGCCTTGGTTTCTCAAGTGATTACCTCGCCTGGTTCACCAACTACTTCTCTGGTAGAGCTCAGTGTGTCATATCGGAGGGCCTGTTGTCCGGACCTCTGGCAGTCTCTATGGGGGTGCCACAGGGTTCAATTCTCGGGCCGACTCTCTTCTCTGTATACATCAATGATGTCGCTCTTGCTGTTGGTCCACCTCTACGCAGACGACACCATTCTGTATACCTCTGGCCCTTCTTTGGACACTGTGTTAACTAACCTCCAGACGAGCTACAATGATGGACTCTGTGGGAAACGGGCGCGGCCGAGTTGCATGGGTTGGGGGCTATTGGACAGTGGGGGACGAGAGAATGGCGTGGAAGACTTGCAGGCCATGGGCGACTCTATAGGTCTGCGGTCCACCAGTAGGTTGCCAATGGATATGAACATCCGGATGTATTGGTTTACGTCCGTTAAATCTCCTCTGCAGGCCAGTTTGGTCTGTAACTCCCGATTAAGACCCCTCCTGTAGACTGTAAGGAGCGCTGGTTCACACCATCCACTGCTGGCAGCCATGGTGCTGAACTCAAGGGCATACTCTGTGATGGAGCGATGGCCCTGTCGCAGCTCACATAACAGGTCCCCGGTGTGACGACCTGAAACTGAATGGTCGAACACCTCCTTGAAGACGGCATGGAAACGTGATTCAGAGGACAGATCAGATCTTTGAGCGGCCCACAGGGCTGTGACCCAATCCAGAGCTTTGCCTGTGAGTAGGGAGATGATGAAGTCCACCCTGTCTTTGTCAGAGGTGAAGTCAGTGAGGTGATGGTCTATGTACAGGTTACACTGCATGAGAAATCCTTGACATTTCCCTGGGGAGCCGTCATATTTATTAGGCATAGATATAGGGTAGGATGAACGAGAGGAGGCTGTGGCACCTGATATGGATGAAGCAGGAATGGACTGGTGAAGGAGGTTGCAGAGTTCGTCGAGCCATTCCTCCTGTTGGGCTAGATTCAGCTCTGCTGAATCATTCTGTCGTGTTTGGTGAGGTATTCTGTAATGAACACGATATGAGACAGAGAGCTGGTTTCAAGCGCAGGTGTTTATTGGAAGGGACCATAGGAGGAGGCAGGTAGCATGGTCCAGGGGCAGGCAGAAGGTCATACACGGTAGGTCCAAAATGGCAAAAGTACAGGCAGGGAATAGGCAAAAGGTGTCTTAAGTGAGGCAGGCAAAAACTATAATACACGGGAGGCATGAAGGACAAGAAAAACCAGAGCTCCAAAAGAAGTGTGTCTCAAAACAAACAATACCTCACAGTGATGGGGTGCAAGGAACTGAACTAAATGGTGTGGGATGATGACATGCAGGTGTGTGAACAGGTGATTAGAATTCCGGTGATTGGGATCTGGAGAGTGAGCAGGAAAGTGGGCTGCGTTCCAGGATCTAAGTGTTTAGAAGTATGAGTTGGATGCAGACGTTACAGTTTGGAAGGAATCAGTGGCTAACTGCTATTCAGTGGAGTGGCTGTGTGGTCCCAAATCTGGGATTAAGGGTCTCTTTTCCAAGTTTAAAATTATAAACATTCAGCATTGGTCATGCTGTCAATGAAGCATGAGCTCTGACTGTGAAAATATGTTTTGAACGGTCATCCAGCTCGGAATTGTAAATCCGGAACTCAGGCTTCTTTCTAGAGCTACGACCTGAAGATCATGATTCAACCTTGTTTTTCCGAGTTCCCAGTTGTCTTGAAAGCACCATTAATCCAGAGAATGTCAGACTTTGATAACAAAATTTGACCGTAGTGCCACCTTCCTGTTCAAGTGATCACAGCACAACAAGGCGAGTCCTAAAATGTCTTGTATGCTGCTGCATAAATGATGTGTCCTCGGATGGGGCCACAGTGTCTCCTGACCCCTCCTGTCTCAGCCTCCAGTATTTATGCTGCAGTAGTTTATGTGTCGGGGGGCTAGGGTCAGTTTGTTATATCTGGAGTACTTCTCCTGTCCTATTCGGTTTCCTGTGTGAATTTAAGTGTGCTCTCTCTAATTCTCTCTTTCTCTCTTTCTTTCTCTCTCTCGGAGGACCTGAGCCCTAGGACCATGCCTCAGGACTACCTGACATGATGACTCCTTGCTGTCCCCAGTCCACCTGGTCGTGCTGCTGCTCCAGTTTCAACTGTTCTGCCTTATTATTATTGGACCATGCTGGTCATTAATGAACATTTGAACATCTTGGCCATGTTCTGTTATAATCTCCACCCGGCACAGCCAGAAGAGGACTGGCCACCCCACATAGCCTGGTTCCTCTCTAGGTTTCTTCCTAGGTTTTGGCCTTTCTAGGGAGTTTTTCCTAGCCACCGTGCTTCTACACCTGCATTGCTTGCTGTTTGGGGTTTTAGGCTGGGTTTCTGTAGAGCACTTTGAGATATCAGCTGATGTACGAAGGGCTATATAAATAAATTTGATTTGATTTGATTTGGATTAACATGCCAGGAAGATATGTATACTATAGCGAAGAAAGTAATACTAAGAGTATGTTGTGTAGTAAGCTGTTAGTAGCCAACGTACCTCACCCTAATAATTTGGTCTATTTTCCCCTCTTAATTTCGCCTACTGATCTGACTTGGTGGTGCACATGTAGCCTATAACCTGTTTTAGAGAAATGTAATCATTGAATATTGTAAGAGCTTTCATTGTCTGCTTATATGGCCCCTTTATTTAGCCTATTGTTCTGACTTGGTGTACAGGGAGAACACTGTAAGAACAACCCATGTTCTGAATTGTGTCGCTGTACATTTCAAAGTGCGAAACAAATAGTTATATCGACCACGTCCGTCCTTGCTCTCTCATGTCTTAATCGAAATTACGGATTGCTTCTTATCCGCTTGTCGTCCCCTTATGCCATAGTTCATACATCTAAATTGTCATTAGAAACCATATTTGTTTAAGCAAGTCAGCCATATCAACTATGTTTTTTAAGCAGTAAATGAGGCTGAATGAACTGTTTCGCTGCCAGACAAGGCTCCGTTAATAACCAGGTCTAGTAGTGGTAAGATGTTGGGACTGCTGTTGGGACTCTGCTGTTGGGACAGCTTTA
The DNA here is from genome assembly GCF_045791955.1 of Oncorhynchus clarkii lewisi. Taxonomy (NCBI): domain Eukaryota; kingdom Metazoa; phylum Chordata; class Actinopteri; order Salmoniformes; family Salmonidae; genus Oncorhynchus; species Oncorhynchus clarkii. Next base: position 27,374,181 of record NC_092151.1, on the reverse strand, counting down.
TATAGGCCCTAACAGTTTGTGGGCACCGTTTGTCACCATTATAGTGCCATTAATGTATTGTTTAGTGTTGTGTTTTACCACACCAAGATTTACATGCTAAAATCGCCACTGGTGGTGATGTACATGTTTAAAAGGCTGAGGCCAGCAGGAGAGCAGAGAGAGATAGAGGCAACAGAGGCCAGGTGTCTAGCTCTAGGTCACAAGGATCAGCCAGGAGAAAGTGAGTATAGGGTCGAAAACATCGCTCAAGTTAACTCAGCCACAACAACACACATTCACACACATTCAGTTAGGATGAGAGAATCATATGTAGTGGGGCATGGTAACTATCTCTCCCTCTCTTTCTCTCTGCCTCTCGCTCTCTCTCTCTCTCTCTGGGACAAACACAATCTAAAATTGTCTGAGCTCTCAAACGCGTTAGGGCTCACTCCACAGAGCTAACTTTTGTGATGGAAAAACAATGAGTGAGATAACAGAATACAGATGGGTAAGTATGGATAAGTGACAAATGCCAAATAAATCTCAGAGATGGGAATCATTTATTCTTCCCTCTTAACTGTGGTATAAAACAAGGGTTTTTAAACGAGACTGGAGAATCTGAATCAATCCTGACAAACTATTTAAATCTTATTGGGGGTAATAAAGTTCTTTGAGGCAAAAATAGTTTTGCTGGTTTTCATAGGATGAGAAAAAAGAAGAAACCTGCACACTGCTCTTTATTAAGTGATACTAGCAAGAGCAGTGTGCAGGTTTCTTATTTTTTCTCATGTTATTCAATTCTTACCATATGCCTGCAACAAAGATGGCTCAGATGTGCAAGTGCCTTTTGAATTTTTAATCCCTGGTTTTCATAGGATTAAATATTGTCATTGATGGCAGTCAATTGGCCAAAACCAGAGGCAGCCATTTTGTTGCATTACCTGCATCAGTTGCAGGGTTTGCAATGACCTTAGTTACCTCTCAAATGGGTAGAGCAGGACTGAATGAGAATCAATAAGACTGACAACAGACTGCAGCCAATCAGATCTGTCAACCAACACTGCAGCTTCACTCCTTAGAGAAAACATCTCAATGCAGGGAGGAGATAGCAGCTTCTCTATCCCCTGTGCTCTCATCCGCAACCCAAAGACTGTAACTTATGCATTGTATTCTGTATCTGTTTGTGAAACCATATTAATCAACGTGTTTCCCATCATTGTTAGAGTTGGACGATAAAGTTACAAAGTCATTCTGAGGAATGTAATTACAGAAAAAAACTATGTTGCAGTTTGGATTCCTATTCATCACTACAGAAATGCTTTGGTTTGAAATGGCTCAAAATAAAAGGGCAAGTTTGTCCATAACATATTATGATATACATTATGAAGGTGATATATACTATTGAATGGGATAAATTACTTGCATATAAGCACAGGCTGATTATAACTGTAATCTATACCAATAGCTGTCAATAACTACAACTATGATTAATGCTTCAACACTTCCTGAAAGTAGCAAGTGGTCACATAAATGCATCATATTGTTTGAACCAACCCCCTCATGGTAGTCTCACTTTATATATCATCAGTAGGTCACTGATGGTAATCCCTTTGATTTTGGGAGGTTTCCTGTCAAGAAGTAATCAATCACCTATTATTGAAGACTTAGCACAAGCAAAACATCAATATATGAAATTGGTTCGCTTTGCACATGTTCATAGGCAAATATACATGATTAATTAAATTCATTTAATGATCAATCATTCTGTTCAATTTGAGAGAAACATTTTCAACACTTTTCAAACACTTGAAAAGGACGGTAATGGTGTTTTGCTGCATTAAGTCGCTGTCCATGGCGCTGATATTGGAGTCTGACGGACTGGTGCTGTCCATGGTGCCGATATTGCTATCGCTCTAAATTGCATCGGTAAATTGATCATTTCTGGTATAACCGTTTTTGCTAACTAATAATAGGGGAAATAATAATTAACATGGGTCATTGAACTGCTCCATATTGGCTGGTTGAATTAGCAAATGCAGAGATGCATGTATAAATTTCTCTCTAATTCGAATGTTCAAAATTTGGAGGAAACTATATGACAAGAGACAAATGATAAACACATCAACGTCAAGGACACATAGGCTATCCCAAACATCCTAATTATAATCACCCCATTTCCTTTTTTCTCCCTATGTGTGATCATTCCTCTGCTTTCAAACGGCCACCCACGAACCCTCACACACTCAAGTAGTGTTTCACTTACATAGAGTATGGAGGGTTGAGACATGGCCCTCCCCCTCCGTTCGATCAATGGGCCAGTAAAAACAGTCTCTGCCTTGTTAGCGATATGCTTGTCCTATATAAAGGACAGCCGGTGAGACTAAGAATGCTGTGAGCGCCATCCACCCCGCACCTGCAAACACATACTCGCCCCACTCCTCCACCTCGGACACCTTCCCTTCCATCTGCACACGCAACCCCTGGTCTGGCCGGATGAGTTACCACCCGGTGGACACGATAGGGAGTCCATTCAGGAGAAGTATGGATAGTAGGACCACCTACGGCCGCTCCACTGGCACACCCTCCAGCGGGTTCCGTTCTCAGTCCTGGTCCCGGGCAAGCCCAGGCTCCACGATGACCTCCTCCTACAAGAGGAGCGTCAATGTGCCGGTAGCCAGAGCGTACAGCTCCACACTTCTCAGCTCCGCCGACAGCGTTGATTTCAATCAAACGAACGGAGACTACAAGCGCTCTAACGAGAAAGAGCAGCTCCAGGGGCTCAACGACCGCTTCGCCGGTTACATCGACAAGGTGCACTACCTGGAGCAGCAGAACAGCCAGATCGAAGAGGAGATCCAGACGCTGCGGCAGAAGCAGGTGTCACAATCCCAGCTAGGCGATTTATACGACCAGGAACTCCAGGAGCTGCGCTCCATGCTGGAGCAGATTCACCACGATAAAGCGCAGATCCAGCTCGACACGGACCACGTCGAGGATGACATCCAGAGAATTAGGGACCGCTTCGATGAGGAAGCCCGCATCAGGGATGAGACGGAAGGCATCATCCGGGCGTTGAAAAAAGATATGACCGACTCTGATTTGGTGAAGTCAGAGTTGGAGAAGAAAGTTCAGTCACTGCATGACGAGATTGCCTTTATCCGCAACAACCACGAAGAAGAGGTGAGCGACCTGTTCGCCCAGGTGCAGGCGTCGCAGGTGACCATGGAGAGGAAAGACATCCAGAAGACGGACATCACCGAGGCGCTCCGGGAGATCCGCACACAGCTCGAGGGCCACTCCAACCAGAACCTGCAGCAGGTGGAGGACTGGTTCATGTGCCGCTATTCCAAGCTCACTGATGCTGCGGCACAAAACAAAGATGCAATCAAGTCCGCCCGTGATGAGATAGCAGACTACCGTCGCCAGCTTCAGTCCAAGACCGTGGAGTTAGAGTCCGTCCGTGGAACCAGGGAGTCACTGGAGAGGCAATTGAATGACATCGAGGACCGACACAACAACGACCTGTCCAGCCTGCAGGTATGATGAGACCCGTTGTAGGCATTATTTTCATACAGAAACCCCCAGCCACAGGCTTAATGGTGAGGTATTCTATAAAGTTGTATTCTTTGTGTAAAGAGAAGCAATGTAGTGGAGAGAATATATTATATAATAAGATGTGTTTTTCGTTGATTTCAAATTGAGAAAATTATCACCACACCTTTGAGGTTTTTATTCTTATTTTAAATGTAGGTCTACTTATAAGGAGAGTCCCCTACTTTGATAGAGAGAAAGACACACACTTGCATTGTGTCCCCACATATTGTATTAGTTTGATTTTGAACGAACTAAATTGTTTTATTATGTGGGCCCTAAATGCATGTCTTTTAACTAGGCTATAAACTCTGCCCAATAGTGGTGTCCGCGCATTTGCTTTAGATAGCCTAAATGGCACAATGCTGACATCTTATGGACACAGATTTAACATCTCCAAATGTTAGATCATTAGGCTAAGCATAAGCAGCGACACTTGGGTTGGGAAGACATAATGCAGCAGACTGTTTTTTTGTTATTTTTTCGTTGCTGAGCCAGAGACTCGGGGCCCTTGAAACACAGTGCTGTTCACTGCGTCAGAGTACATTATTTAACACAACAACAGTCCAATCTATCCAATTATTTGCACTTTCACTTTTCATAAATGATACAGGAGGACTTCACAGTTTCAATTGTTATTGCAATGATATTTTATTGGAATCTCAAAGTGCTGTTTCAAATGTAGGCCTATACAAGTGTAAATGTGCTTGTTAAGTAATTACCAGGATCACAAAATATGACATTGTATTTTTGATCGTTTTCTTATGATGTTTAGAAAGCAGTGTCCTTATGGAGAAATGTGTCTTCCCTACACCAGAAATAAATAACCAAGTATTATTTCAGGGTTCCATATAGTCATAAGAAATAGTAGCTCTTAACCAGCTTGTGTCTCTCGGTCTTGTTCTCTGCAGGAGACCATCCACCAGCTGGATAATGAGCTCAAGGGCACGAAGTGGGAGATGGCGCGTCATCTGCGTGAGTACCAGGACCTGCTCAATGTCAAGATGGCCCTCGACATTGAGATTGCTGCATACAGGTACAGTGCGACAACAGAGCGCTAATTAGGACTAACATTGAAAAAACTTTTTTTTTAATATATCATGTGTAATAAAAACGTAAAGATCTCATTTATATATAGAAACTACATTTTTATATTCGGCCTACACTAAATCATATCTCATGTTCTACTGTTCTTGCAGGAAACTCCTAGAAGGTGAAGAGACCCACTTTAGCACTTTCCCCTACCGCCACACCGTCACCTCCTCTAAGAAGTCCAAGTATGAGCCTCCCAAACTGAAAGTCCAGCATAAGTTTGTAGAGGAGATCATCGAGGAGACCAGGGTAGAGGATGAGAAGGATGAGATGGACCAGGCCCTGGCTGAGATGGCCCAGGAGTTTTCTGCCACTCTGGAGGCAGAGGCAACAGATGAAGGAGAGGATGAGGGAGAAGAGGGAGGAGAAGAAGCAGAGGGAGAAGGGGGAGAGGGTGAATCAGAAGAGGTTGTAGCCTCCACTGAAGCCCAAGTTAGCTCCAGCACACCTGCTGAGGAGGAAGAGGAGGACAAAGAAGGTGGTGATGAAGAGGAAGAGGGAGAAAAAGAAGAAGAGGGTGAGAAAGGAGAAGAGGGTGAGGGTGAGAAGGGAGATGATACAGAAGGTGGTGATGAGGGAGAAGGAGAGGGGGAATTAGAGGAGACAGTCCTGTGCTCTAAAGCCCCAGAATCAAAGGCCTCTCCTGACAAAGAGAAGGCTGGAGAGAAGGAGGGAAGCGGTGGAGAAGAGGAGACAGGAGAGGGAGAGGGAGAAGAGGAGGGTGATGATCAAGATGAAGATGCAGGTAGTGACAAAGGATCCAAAGATGGAGATGATAAGGATGAGGAAGATGAGAAGAAAGGAAAGGATGAGAAAGAAGACAAAACAGATGAGAAGGCAGCTGTAGCCAAGACAGAGGCTCCCAAAACAGAAGCCCCCATGAGTGAGGCCCCAAAAGTTGAGGTCCAGAAATCTGAGGCCCCAAAGCCCTCCAAGCCAGACTCCCTAAAAGCTGAATCCCCAAAGGCTGGGTCGCCTAAGTCTGAATCACCAAAAGCTGGATCCCCCAAACATGAATCTCCCAAAGCTGTAACACCCAAATCTGAATCTCCAAAACCTGGCTCCCCCAAATCTGAATCCCCGAAACCTGCTGGATCCCCTAAATCTGAATCCCCAAAACCTGCTGGATCCCCCAAATCTGAATCCCCCAAACCTTCTGGATGCCCCAAATCTGAATCCCCAAAACCTGCTGGATCCCCTAAATCTGAATCCCCAAAACCTGCTGGATCCCCTAAATCTGAATCCCCAAAACTAGCTGGATCCCCTAAATATGAATCCCCAAAGCATGCTGGATCCCCTACTTCTGAATCCCCAAAACCTGCAGGATCCCCTAAATCTGATGGCTCCCCCAAATCTGAATCCCCAAAACCTGCTGGATCCCCCAAATCTGAATCCCCAAAACCTGCTGGATCCCCCAAATCTGAATCCCCAAAACCTTCTGGATCCCCCAAATCTGAATCCCCAAAACCTGCTGGATCCCCCAAATCTGAATCCCCAAAACCTGCTGGATCCCCTAAATCTGAATCCCCAAAACTTGCTGGATCCCCTAAATCTGAATCCCCAAGACCTGCTGCATCCCCTACTTCTGAATCCCCCAAACCTGCTGGCTCCCCCAAATCGGAATCCCCAAAACCTACAGGATCCCCCAAATCTGAATCCCCCAATTTAGGATCCCCTGAGGCAGAGTCCCCTAAGGGTGAGGCCCCCAAACCAGAAGCTCCAATGTCAGAGGCCCCCAAGGCTGCAGAAGAGAAAGTAGACAAAAAGAGTGATTCAGAGGAAGAGAGGAAGGTAGAAAAGAAAGACGCAGCCATGAACGGAGATGTGGAGAAGATTACCCCAGAGGACAAGGACAAGAAGGATGAGGGTGGGAAAGAGGCAGAGGAGAAGGATGTTATCTCAAATGGAGTGGACGAGAGCCCCACTAAAGATGACCCGGACCAGAAAGATGATCCAAAGGACCAGAAGGTGGTCATCACCAAAACGGTGGAGACCATCACCACTGGAGAGGATGGAGCCAAGCATGTCACCAAATCTGTCACTGTCACCGAGACTGTGAAGGAGTCTGAGGATGTGATGCAGGAGAAGACAGTCTCCAGCAAGAAGATGGAGAAACACTCTTCCCAGTCCGTCAAGGTGGTGACTGAAACTGAGTAACTGCGCTCCATACAACCCACTCAGGAGGAACAAAGATGACACGACAACAAGCAATCAACCCAGAACTAACATAACAAAGAAATCATAGAGCTAGAGCGATGTAATAAAGAGAACCACTCTCAAACATACAGAAAAGCAACGAGAGAAGCCATATGATGTGACAAAGCTAACGTTTAAAAAATGCATGTTGAGAGAAAGCTTTAAATGGGTTTTGCTGCAGATTATATCAGGAAAATGTGATAGTGAGACAGATTATTAATTGTCTTTATGTTTCCCTGCAGTTCACGGGAGGGCTCACGGGTGGGGGCGTCTGCATGCTAGCTCAGGGAGGGAGACCCCTCCGCTCTAACCTGTATGTATGGATGGAAGGTTTACAGTTTAGATGCATACTGTATGTGGGTGGGAGAGTGATAGAAATGTATGTTCATTCAAATGTTAATTCAAAAAGGGGTGCCTGGGTTGGACGGTCCACTTTAGAGACACATGTTCAAAAGGACTAGCCTTTTTATGTGAAGATACCAACTGAGCCAAAAATACAATTGTCTACAACACAATATAGTGAAGAATGAGAAAGACAATGGTGCAATGTACTGATGATCATAAACATACAGTCCCCGAAGCAACTAAAGCATTAAGAACCTTGAAGAAACTCTGAGCCTTAAACATGCTTTTTATCAGTATCTATTGTGTTTACCTAATGAGTGCAATTGAAAATAAATATGTAAATGCGCACACATACATTCTTGTATGCATAGGATGGACTTGAATTTAAATAGCGAACTTAAATGAGGTGCTACAGTTTGCAATCCCATGTCTTTACTCATCATGAACTATTTCCCAGCAGCATTTGCTCAATAAATGTCATACTGAAATACAAATATGGTCTCTTGTTCCTTTATGCAATTGTCCTGTCATGTCCTTTCACTTGTTCATTTACAGTAGCTGTCTCACCTCAACATGCACACTATTCTATTTCTTCATCTGCTTTCGTAGGGGTGTGATCGCATGCTTCATGATCTTTTGTAGCCTAGAAATTATACAAAACCATATCACCATCCAGAGGCTGTCCTCTACAGATTTTTAAAGCTACACTGTAATATGTGCATACCATCAAAGAATGAGCCACCAACCATAATATAAACGATGCACCCCATGGCATGTTCATGCAAATAGCATTTTATTGTAGCACTTGATTTATCAAATAAAACTTTATTTACATAGCACTTTTCTTACCATAAACAATGCAATTCTGGACAAATATCAAATAAAGATAGATAAATATCAAATGAAGATAAATGAAAAAACATAAAATTAAGATAGATAAATTAGCATAGTAAAACAATATTAAATCAATTAGGATAGTAAAACAATATTTAAAAAAATTAGCATAGTAAAACAATATGAAATAAATTAGGATAGTAAAACAATATAAAATACATTTGGATAGTAAAACAATATTCAATAAATTAGGATAGTAAAATAATATTAAAACAAGAGTGAACATGAGAGAGTAATATGAGATACTGTATTAAGATTGAGAGATGTTTAAGCAGTTTCAGCAAATAGCTACATTATTTGAGAACAACATTACCTACATTGTTAAACATGATTTTAAACTATACATATTTAATTCAAAGTATTTTACATGACAAGTTAAACAATCGAGTGATAGGACCTTCGAAGATTTAGCAACATTAAAGCAGACAGCAACCCGATCGTAATTTGAAATTCAGCACCACCGGAAAATGGACAGCGACTATCTCAGGCAGAATCCATGAAGAGGTTTCTTTGAAATGTAGCCTATCACTCACTCACAGTGAATGAATCCTTATTATAATGCTAGAAGGATAGTTGGTCTGATTCTATGCCACAAAGCACGATAACACCTGGGGTGTTACATATATTTTTTTGTTCCTAAAACTTTCAGAACAAAATATTCTACCTAACATTTAAAAAAAGTATTATGACATACAGTGCCTTCGGAAAAGATTCAGACCCCATTACGTTTTTCACATGTTATTACGTTACAGACTTATTCAAAAATGGATTAAATAAAAAATCCTTAGCAATCTACACAAAATACCCCATAATGACAAAGCGAAAACATGTTTTTAGAAATGTTTGCAAATTTATTACAAATAAAAAACAGAAAACATTATTTACTTAGGTATTCAGACCCTTTGATATGAGACTCAAATTTGAGCTCAGGTGCATCCTGTTTCCATTGATCATTATTGAGATGTTTCTACAACTTGGAGTCCCACTGTTGTAAATTCAATTGATTGGACATGGTGTGGAAAGGCACACAACTGTCTATATAAGGTCCGTAGAGCTCCAAGCCAGGATTGTGTCGAGGCACAGATCTGGGGAAGGGTACCAAAACTTTTCTGCAGCATTAAAGGTCCCCAAGAACACAGCGGCCTCCATCATTCTTAAATGGAAGAAGTTTGGAACCACCAAGAGCTGGCCGCCCGGCCAAACTGAGCAATCGGTGGAGAATGGTCTTGGTCAGGGAGGGATGGTCTCTAAGACAGAGCTCCACAGTTCCTCTGTGGAGATAGGAGAACCCTCGAGAAGGACAACCATCTCTGCAGCACTCCTCCAATCAGGCCTTTATGGTAAAGTTACCAGATGGAAGCAACTTAACAGTAAAGGGCGCATGACAGCCTGCTTGGAGTTTGCCAAAAGGCACCTAAAGACTCTCAGTCCTTGAGAAACAAGATTATCTTCAAATCCAAGATGGCGTAGCAGTCAGACGTCTTTGTCCTTCATCGTGTCCCATGTATATATCTTTTATATATTTTTCTTCGCATATCTTTTTTATATTTCTCTAAACCTCAACTTCATAATAGTCTCCTGCAACCCACCTCACCCAACATGGTGTGGATCAGTTTTTTCTAAAGTATATTTATTTACCTCCGGAACCTGAATCCCCCAACAGAAGCTAGCCAGCTCACTAGCTACTAGCTAGTAGTCAGCTAACCACTGCTAGTGGTCATCAGCTAACCTTTAGCTCGGAAAGCTCTCACCACTTTGTACAACGCGACTCAAACCGTACCTATTTTCTTTACATATCCCCGGATTCCTACCGCAAGCTCTGAACCTTTCACATGGATCATCGCAGCTAGCTAGCTGCAATCCGAGTGACCTGGCTAAGGTATGTCCCAAAGCAAGCACCAATTAGCCTGGAGCTAGCCCATGCTAGGCCTATTCTCCCGGCTAGCTGAAGAGGCCCATCAGCCACTCCTGGGCTACAATACCCAGACCCCTTCTACTGCCGGTACGGGACACTGAACCTCGCCGATCCTTGACGACTGGACTACCGACATAATCTGCTCGAGGGGGTACTCAACTGGCCCCTAGGTCGCAACGTCCCCTGAATACCCATCTGCTAGCCTGCTAGCCACAGCCTGCTAGCTGTCTAGAGCATTTTGGACTGTTAGCTGAATAGATCCATTGGCCAATTTCTTGGGCCACTATACCTATTTTTCCTATTGGACTTGGACCCCTCTGCTACTCAGAACCCTACTAATCCATCATGACTGGTCTATTGACGTCACCGCACGCGGAGGCTAAATCAGTCTTTCCTCCGTCCCGGCCTGCTAGCTGTCTGAATCGCCGTGTCTCCAGCCAGTCCAACCACTCACTGGACCCCTATGATCACTGGGCTACGCATGCCTCACCCTAACATCAATATGCCTTGTCCATTACTGTCCTGGATAGTGATTATTGTCTTATTTCACTGTGGAGCCTATAGCCCTGCTCAATTTGCCTTAACCAACCATTTAGTTCCACCCTCATAGATATCATCCTAACCAACTTGCCCTCCAAATACACCTCTGCTGTTTTCAACCAAGATCTCAGCGATCACTGCCTCATTGCCTGCATCCATAATGGGTCTGCGGTCAAACGACCACCCCTCATCACTGTCAAACGCTCCCTAAAACACTTCAGCGAGCAGGCCTTTCTAATCCACCTGGCTCGGGTATCCTGGAAGGATATTGACCTCATCCCGTCAGTAGAGGATGCCTGGTTATTCTTTAAAAGTGCCTTCCTCACCATCTTAAATAAGCATGCCCCATTCAAAAAATGTAACCAGGAACAGATATAGCCCTTGGTTCTCTCCAGACCTGACTGTCCTTGACCAGCACAAAAACATCCTGTGGCATTCTGCATTAGCATCGAATAGCCCCTGTGATATGCAACTTTTCAGGGAAGTCAGGAACCAATATACACAGGCAGTTAGGAAAGCTAAGGCTAGCTTTTTCAAGCAGAAATGTGCATCCTGTAGCACAAACTCAAAAAAGTTCTGGGACGCTGTAAAGTCCATGGAGAATACGAGCACCTCCCAGCTGCCCACTGCACTGAGGCTAGGAAACATTGTCACCACCGATAAATGCACTATAATTGAGAATTTCAACAAGCATTTATCTACGGCTGGCCATGCTTACCGCCTGGCTACCCCTACCCCAATCAACAGCCCTGCACCCCAACAGAATCTTGCCCAAGCCTCCCCCATTAATCCTTCACCCAAATCCAGATAGCTGATGTTCTGAAAGATCTGCAAAATCTGGACCCCTACAAATAAGCCGGGCTAGACAATCTGGACCCTCTCTTTCTAAAATGATCTGCCGAAATTGTTGCAACCTCTATTACTAGCCTGTTCAACCTCTCTTTCGTATCGTCTGAGAAACCCAAAGATTGGAAAGCTGCCACGGTCATCCTCCTCTTCAAAAGGGGAGACACTCTAGACCCAAACTGCAGCAGAACTATATCTATCCTACCCTGCCTTTCTAAGATCTTCGAAAGCCAAGTTAACAAACGGATTTCCGACCATTTCGAATCCCACCGTACCTTCTCCGCTATGCAATCTGGTTTCAGAGCTAGTCATGGGTGCACCTCAGCCACACTCAAGGTCCTAAACGATATCATAACCGCCATCGATAAGAGACATTACTGTGCAGCCGTATTCATCAACCTGGCCAAGACTTTCGACTCTGTCAATCACCACATTCTTATTGGCAGACTCAACAGCCTTGGTTTCTCAAGTGATTACCTCGCCTGGTTCACCAACTACTTCTCTGGTAGAGCTCAGTGTGTCATATCGGAGGGCCTGTTGTCCGGACCTCTGGCAGTCTCTATGGGGGTGCCACAGGGTTCAATTCTCGGGCCGACTCTCTTCTCTGTATACATCAATGATGTCGCTCTTGCTGTTGGTCCACCTCTACGCAGACGACACCATTCTGTATACCTCTGGCCCTTCTTTGGACACTGTGTTAACTAACCTCCAGACGAGCTACAATGATGGACTCTGTGGGAAACGGGCGCGGCCGAGTTGCATGGGTTGGGGGCTATTGGACAGTGGGGGACGAGAGAATGGCGTGGAAGACTTGCAGGCCATGGGCGACTCTATAGGTCTGCGGTCCACCAGTAGGTTGCCAATGGATATGAACATCCGGATGTATTGGTTTACGTCCGTTAAATCTCCTCTGCAGGCCAGTTTGGTCTGTAACTCCCGATTAAGACCCCTCCTGTAGACTGTAAGGAGCGCTGGTTCACACCATCCACTGCTGGCAGCCATGGTGCTGAACTCAAGGGCATACTCTGTGATGGAGCGATGGCCCTGTCGCAGCTCACATAACAGGTCCCCGGTGTGACGACCTGAAACTGAATGGTCGAACACCTCCTTGAAGACGGCATGGAAACGTGATTCAGAGGACAGATCAGATCTTTGAGCGGCCCACAGGGCTGTGACCCAATCCAGAGCTTTGCCTGTGAGTAGGGAGATGATGAAGTCCACCCTGTCTTTGTCAGAGGTGAAGTCAGTGAGGTGATGGTCTATGTACAGGTTACACTGCATGAGAAATCCTTGACATTTCCCTGGGGAGCCGTCATATTTATTAGGCATAGATATAGGGTAGGATGAACGAGAGGAGGCTGTGGCACCTGATATGGATGAAGCAGGAATGGACTGGTGAAGGAGGTTGCAGAGTTCGTCGAGCCATTCCTCCTGTTGGGCTAGATTCAGCTCTGCTGAATCATTCTGTCGTGTTTGGTGAGGTATTCTGTAATGAACACGATATGAGACAGAGAGCTGGTTTCAAGCGCAGGTGTTTATTGGAAGGGACCATAGGAGGAGGCAGGTAGCATGGTCCAGGGGCAGGCAGAAGGTCATACACGGTAGGTCCAAAATGGCAAAAGTACAGGCAGGGAATAGGCAAAAGGTGTCTTAAGTGAGGCAGGCAAAAACTATAATACACGGGAGGCATGAAGGACAAGAAAAACCAGAGCTCCAAAAGAAGTGTGTCTCAAAACAAACAATACCTCACAGTGATGGGGTGCAAGGAACTGAACTAAATGGTGTGGGATGATGACATGCAGGTGTGTGAACAGGTGATTAGAATTCCGGTGATTGGGATCTGGAGAGTGAGCAGGAAAGTGGGCTGCGTTCCAGGATCTAAGTGTTTAGAAGTATGAGTTGGATGCAGACGTTACAGTTTGGAAGGAATCAGTGGCTAACTGCTATTCAGTGGAGTGGCTGTGTGGTCCCAAATCTGGGATTAAGGGTCTCTTTTCCAAGTTTAAAATTATAAACATTCAGCATTGGTCATGCTGTCAATGAAGCATGAGCTCTGACTGTGAAAATATGTTTTGAACGGTCATCCAGCTCGGAATTGTAAATCCGGAACTCAGGCTTCTTTCTAGAGCTACGACCTGAAGATCATGATTCAACCTTGTTTTTCCGAGTTCCCAGTTGTCTTGAAAGCACCATTAATCCAGAGAATGTCAGACTTTGATAACAAAATTTGACCGTAGTGCCACCTTCCTGTTCAAGTGATCACAGCACAACAAGGCGAGTCCTAAAATGTCTTGTATGCTGCTGCATAAATGATGTGTCCTCGGATGGGGCCACAGTGTCTCCTGACCCCTCCTGTCTCAGCCTCCAGTATTTATGCTGCAGTAGTTTATGTGTCGGGGGGCTAGGGTCAGTTTGTTATATCTGGAGTACTTCTCCTGTCCTATTCGGTTTCCTGTGTGAATTTAAGTGTGCTCTCTCTAATTCTCTCTTTCTCTCTTTCTTTCTCTCTCTCGGAGGACCTGAGCCCTAGGACCATGCCTCAGGACTACCTGACATGATGACTCCTTGCTGTCCCCAGTCCACCTGGTCGTGCTGCTGCTCCAGTTTCAACTGTTCTGCCTTATTATTATTGGACCATGCTGGTCATTAATGAACATTTGAACATCTTGGCCATGTTCTGTTATAATCTCCACCCGGCACAGCCAGAAGAGGACTGGCCACCCCACATAGCCTGGTTCCTCTCTAGGTTTCTTCCTAGGTTTTGGCCTTTCTAGGGAGTTTTTCCTAGCCACCGTGCTTCTACACCTGCATTGCTTGCTGTTTGGGGTTTTAGGCTGGGTTTCTGTAGAGCACTTTGAGATATCAGCTGATGTACGAAGGGCTATATAAATAAATTTGATTTGATTTGATTTGGATTAATATGCCAGGAAGATATGTATACTATAGCGAAGAAAGTAATACTAAGAGTATGTTGTGTAGTAAGCTGTTAGTAGCCAACGTACCTCACCCTAATAATTTGGTCTATTTTCCCCTCTTAATTTCGCCTACTGATCTGACTTGGTGGTGCACATGTAGCCTATAACCTGTTTTAGAGAAATGTAATCATTGAATATTGTAAGAGCTTTCATTGTCTGCTTATATGGCCCCTTTATTTAGCCTATTGTTCTGACTTGGTGTACAGGGAGAACACTGTAAGAACAACCCATGTTCTGAATTGTGTCGCTGTACATTTCAAAGTGCGAAACAAATAGTTATATCGACCACGTCCGTCCTTGCTCTCTCATGTCTTAATCGAAATTACGGATTGCTTCTTATCCGCTTGTCGTCCCCTTATGCCATAGTTCATACATCTAAATTGTCATTAGAAACCATATTTGTTTAAGCAAGTCAGCCATATCAACTATGTTTTTTAAGCAGTAAATGAGGCTGAATGAACTGTTTCGCTGCCAGACAAGGCTCCGTTAATAACCAGGTCTAGTAGTGGTAAGATGTTGGGACTGCTGTTGGGACTCTGCTGTTGGGACAGCTTTATATAGGCCCTAACAGTTTGTGGGCACCGTTTGTCACCATTATAGTGCCATTAATGTATTGTTTAGTGTTGTGTTTTACCACACCAAGATTTACATTATAAATCGCCACTGGTGGTGATGTACATGTTTAAAAGGCTGAGGCCAGCAGGAGAGCAGAGAGAGATAGAGGCAACAGAGGCCAGGTGTCTAGCTCTAGGTCACAAGGATCAGCCAGGAGAAAGTGAGTATAGGGTCGAAAACATCGCTCAAGTTAACTCAGCCACAACAACACACATTCACACACATTCAGTTAGGATGAGAGAATCATATGTAGTGGGGCATGGTAACTATCTCTCCCTCTCTTTCTCTCTGCCTCTCGCTCTCTCTCTCTCTCTCTGGGACAAACACAATCTAAAATTGTCTGAGCTCTCAAACGCGTTAGGGCTCACTCCACAGAGCTAACTTTTGTGATGGAAAAACAATGAGTGAGATAACAGAATACAGATGGGTAAGTATGGATAAGTGACAAATGCCAAATAAATCTCAGAGATGGGAATCATTTATTCTTCCCTCTTAACTGTGGTATAAAACAAGGGTTTTTAAACGAGACTGGAGAATCTGAATCAATCCTGACAAACTATTTAAATCTTATTGGGGGTAATAAAGTTCTTTGAGGCAAAAATAGTTTTGCTGGTTTTCATAGGATGAGAAAAAAGAAGAAACCTGCACACTGCTCTTTATTAAGTGATACTAGCAAGAGCAGTGTGCAGGTTTCTTATTTTTTCTCATGTTATTCAATTCTTACCATATGCCTGCAACAAAGATGGCTCAGATGTGCAAGTGCCTTTTGAATTTTTAATCCCTGGTTTTCATAGGATTAAATATTGTCATTGATGGCAGTCAATTGGCCAAAACCAGAGGCAGCCATTTTGTTGCATTACCTGCATCAGTTGCAGGGTTTGCAATGACCTTAGTTACCTCTCAAATGGGTAGAGCAGGACTGAATGAGAATCAATAAGACTGACAACAGACTGCAGCCAATCAGATCTGTCAACCAACACTGCAGCTTCACTCCTTAGAGAAAACATCTCAATGCAGGGAGGAGATAGCAGCTTCTCTATCCCCTGTGCTCTCATCCGCAACCCAAAGACTGTAACTTATGCATTGTATTCTGTATCTGTTTGTGAAACCATATTAATCAACGTGTTTCCCATCATTGTTAGAGTTGGACGATAAAGTTACAAAGTCATTCTGAGGAATGTAATTACAGAAAAAAACTATGTTGCAGTTTGGATTCCTATTCATCACTACAGAAATGCTTTGGTTTGAAATGGCTCAAAATAAAAGGGCAAGTTTGTCCATAACATATTATGATATACATTATGAAGGTGATATATACTATTGAATGGGATAAATTACTTGCATATAAGCACAGGCTGATTATAACTGTAATCTATACCAATAGCTGTCAATAACTACAACTATGATTAATGCTTCAACACTTCCTGAAAGTAGCAAGTGGTCACATAAATGCATCATATTGTTTGAACCAACCCCCTCATGGTAGTCTCACTTTATATATCATCAGTAGGTCACTGATGGTAATCCCTTTGATTTTGGGAGGTTTCCTGTCAAGAAGTAATCAATCACCTATTATTGAAGACTTAGCACAAGCAAAACATCAATATATGAAATTGGTTCGCTTTGCACATGTTCATAGGCAAATATACATGATTAATTAAATTCATTTAATGATCAATCATTCTGTTCAATTTGAGAGAAACATTTTCAACACTTTTCAAACACTTGAAAAGGACGGTAATGGTGTTTTGCTGCATTAAGTCGCTGTCCATGGCGCTGATATTGGAGTCTGACGGACTGGTGCTGTCCATGGTGCCGATATTGCTATCGCTCTAAATTGCATCGGTAAATTGATCATTTCTGGTATAACCGTTTTTGCTAACTAATAATAGGGGAAATAATAATTAACATGGGTCATTGAACTGCTCCATATTGGCTGGTTGAATTAGCAAATGCAGAGATGCATGTATAAATTTCTCTCTAATTCGAATGTTCAAAATTTGGAGGAAACTATATGACAAGAGACAAATGATAAACACATCAACGTCAAGGACACATAGGCTATCCCAAACATCCTAATTATAATCACCCCATTTCCTTTTTTCTCCCTATGTGTGATCATTCCTCTGCTTTCAAACGGCCACCCACGAACCCTCACACACTCAAGTAGTGTTTCACTTACATAGAGTATGGAGGGTTGAGACATGGCCCTCCCCCTCCGTTCGATCAATGGGCCAGTAAAAACAGTCTCTGCCTTGTTAGCGATATGCTTGTCCTATATAAAGGACAGCCGGTGAGACTAAGAATGCTGTGAGCGCCATCCACCCTGCACCTGCAAACACATACTCGCCCCACTCCTCCACCTCGGACACCTTCCCTTCCATCTGCACACGCAACCCCTGGTCTGGCCGGATGAGTTACCACCCGGTGGACACGATAGGGAGTCCATTCAGGAGAAGTATGGATAGTAGGACCACCTACGGCCGCTCCACTGGCACACCCTCCAGCGGGTTCCGTTCTCAGTCCTGGTCCCGGGCAAGCCCAGGCTCCACGATGACCTCCTCCTACAAGAGGAGCGTCAATGTGCCGGTAGCCAGAGCGTACAGCTCCACACTTCTCAGCTCCGCCGACAGCGTTGATTTCAATCAAACGAACGGAGACTACAAGCGCTCCAACGAGAAAGAGCAGCTCCAGGGGCTCAACGACCGCTTCGCCGGTTACATCGACAAGGTGCACTACCTGGAGCAGCAGAACAGCCAGATCGAAGAGGAGATCCAGACGCTGCGGCAGAAGCAGGTGTCACAATCCCAGCTAGGCGATTTATACGACCAGGAACTCCAGGAGCTGCGCTCCATGCTGGAGCAGATTCACCACGATAAAGCGCAGATCCAGCTCGACACGGACCACGTCGAGGATGACATCCAGAGAATTAGGGACCGCTTCGATGAGGAAGCCCGCATCAGGGATGAGACGGAAGGCATCATCCGGGCGTTGAAAAAAGATATGACCGACTCTGATTTGGTGAAGTCAGAGTTGGAGAAGAAAGTTCAGTCACTGCATGACGAGATTGCCTTTATCCGCAACAACCACGAAGAAGAGGTGAGCGACCTGTTCGCCCAGGTGCAGGCGTCGCAGGTGACCATGGAGAGGAAAGACATCCAGAAGACGGACATCACCGAGGCGCTCCGGGAGATCCGCACACAGCTCGAGGGCCACTCCAACCAGAACCTGCAGCAGGTGGAGGACTGGTTCATGTGCCGCTATTCCAAGCTCACTGATGCTGCGGCACAAAACAAAGATGCAATCAAGTCCGCCCGTGATGAGATAGCAGACTACCGTCGCCAGCTTCAGTCCAAGACCGTGGAGTTAGAGTCCGTCCGTGGAACCAGGGAGTCACTGGAGAGGCAATTGAATGACATCGAGGACCGACACAACAACGACCTGTCCAGCCTGCAGGTATGATGAGACCCGCTGTAGGCATTATTTTCATACAGAAACCCCCAGCCACAGGCTTAATGGTGAGGTATTCTATAAAGTTGTATTCTTTGTGTAAAGAGAAGCAATGTAGTGGAGAGAATATATTATATAATAAGATGTGTTTTTCGTTGATTTCAAATTGAGAAAATTATCACCACACCTTTGAGGTTTTTATTCTTATTTTAAATGTAGGTCTACTTATAAGGAGAGTCCCCTACTTTGATAGAGAGAAAGACACACACTTGCATTGTGTCCCCACATATTGTATTAGTTTGATTTTGAAAGAACTAAATTGTTTTATTATGTGGGCCCTAAATGCATGTCTTTTAACTAGGCTATAAACTCTGCCCAATAGTGGTGTCCGCGCATTTGCTTTAGATAGCCTAAATGGCACAATGCTGACATCTTATGGACACAGATTTAACATCTCCAAATGTTGGATCATTAGGCTAAGCATAAGCAGCGACACTTGGGTTGGGAAGACATAATGCAGCAGACTGTTTTTTTGTTATTTTTTCGTTGCTGAGCCAGAGACTCGGGGCCCTTGAAACACAGTGCTGTTCACTGCGTCAGAGTACATTATTTAACACAACAACAGTCCAATCTATCCAATTATTTGCACTTTCACTTTTCATAAATGATACAGGAGGACTTCACAGTTTCAATTGTTATTGCAATGATATTTTATTGGAATCTCAAAGTGCTGTTTCAAATGTAGGCCTATACAAGTGTAAATGTGCTTGTTAAGTAATTACCAGGATCACAAAATATGACATTGTATTTTTGATCGTTTTCTTATGATGTTTAGAAAGCAGTGTCCTTATGGAGAAATGTGTCTTCCCTACACCAGAAATAAATAACCAAGTATTATTTCAGGGTTCCATATAGTCATAAGAAATAATAGCTCTTAACCAGCTTGTGTCTCTCGGTCTTGTTCTCTGCAGGAGACCATCCACCAGCTGGATAATGAGCTCAAGGGCACGAAGTGGGAGATGGCGCGTCATCTGCGTGAGTACCAGGACCTGCTCAATGTCAAGATGGCCCTCGACATTGAGATTGCTGCATACAGGTACAGTGCGACAACAGAGCGCTAATTAGGACTAACATTGAAAAAACTTTTTTTTTAATATATCATGTGTAATAAAAACGTAAAGATCTCATTTATATATAGAAACTACATTTTTATATTCGGCCTACACTAAATCATATCTCATGTTCTACTGTTCTTGCAGGAAACTCCTAGAAGGTGAAGAGACCCACTTTAGCACTTTCCCCTACCGCCACACCGTCACCTCCTCTAAGAAGTCCAAGTATGAACCTCCCAAACTGAAAGTCCAGCATAAGTTTGTAGAGGAGATCATCGAGGAGACCAGGGTAGAGGATGAGAAGGATGAGATGGACCAGGCCCTGGCTGAGATGGCCCAGGAGTTTTCTGCCACTCTGGAGGCAGAGGCAACAGATGAAGGAGAGGATGAGGGAGAAGAGGGAGGAGAAGAAGCAGAGGGAGAAGGGGGAGAGGGTGAATCAGAAGAGGTTGTAGCCTCCACTGAAGCCCAAGTTAGCTCCAGCACACCTGCTGAGGAGGAAGAGGAGGACAAAGAAGGTGGTGATGAAGAGGAAGAGGGAGAAAAAGAAGAAGAGGGTGAGAAAGGAGAAAAGGGTGAGGGTGAGAAGGGAGATGATACAGAAGGTGGTGATGAGGGAGAAGGAGAGGGGGAATTAGAGGAGACAGTCCTGTGCTCTAAAGCCCCAGAATCAAAGGCCTCTCCTGACAAAGAGAAGGCTGGAGAGAAGGAGGGAAGCGGTGGAGAAGAGGAGACAGGAGAGGGAGAGGGAGAAGAGGAGGGTGATGATCAAGATGAAGATGCAGGTAGTGACAAAGGATCCAAAGATGGAGATGATAAGGATGAGGAAGATGAGAAGAAAGGAAAGGATGAGAAAGAAGACAAAACAGATGAGAAGGCAGCTGTAGCCAAGACAGAGGCTCCCAAAACAGAAGCCCCCATGAGTGAGGCCCCAAAAGTTGAGGTCCAGAAATCTGAGGCCCCAAAGCCCTCCAAGCCAGACTCCCTAAAAGCTGAATCCCCAAAGGCTGGGTCGCCTAAGTCTGAATCACCAAAAGCTGGATCCCCCAAACATGAATCTCCCAAAGCTGTAACACCCAAATCTGAATCTCCAAAACCTGGCTCCCCCAAATCTGAATCCCCGAAACCTGCTGGATCCCCTAAATCTGAATCCCCAAAACCTGCTGGATCCCCCAAATCTGAATCCCCCAAACCTTCTGGATGCCCCAAATCTGAATCCCCAAAACCTGCTGGATCCCCTAAATCTGAATCCCCAAAACCTGCTGGATCCCCTAAATCTGAATCCCCAAAACTAGCTGGATCCCCTAAATATGAATCCCCAAAGCATGCTGGATCCCCTACTTCTGAATCCCCAAAACCTGCAGGATCCCCTAAATCTGATGGCTCCCCCAAATCTGAATCCCCAAAACCTGCTGGATCCCCCAAATCTGAATCCCCAAAACCTGCTGGATCCCCCAAATCTGAATCCCCAAAACCTTCTGGATCCCCCAAATCTGAATCCCCAAAACCTGCTGGATCCCCCAAATCTGAATCCCCAAAACCTGCTGGATCCCCCAAATCTGAATCCCCAAAACCTGCTGGATCCCCTAAATCTGAATCCCCAAAACTTGCTGGATCCCCTAAATCTGAATCCCCAAGACCTGCTGCATCCCCTACTTCTGAATCCCCCAAACCTGCTGGCTCCCCCAAATCGGAATCCCCAAAACCTACAGGATCCCCCAAATCTGAATCCCCCAATTTAGGATCCCCTGAGGCAGAGTCCCCTAAGGGTGAGGCCCCCAAACCAGAAGCTCCAATGTCAGAGGCCCCCAAGGTTGCAGAAGAGAAAGTAGACAAAAAGAGTGATTCAGAGGAAGAGAGGAAGGTAGAAAAGAAAGACGCAGCCATGAACGGAGATGTGGAGAAGATTACCCCAGAGGACAAGGACAAGAATGATGAGGGTGGGAAAGAGGCAGAGGAGAAGGATGTTATCTCAAATGGAGTGGACGAGAGCCCCACTAAAGATGACCCGGACCAGAAAGATGATCCAAAGGACCAGAAGGTGGTCATCACCAAAACGGTGGAGACCATCACCACTGGAGAGGATGGAGCCAAGCATGTCACCAAATCTGTCACTGTCACCGAGACTGTGAAGGAGTCTGAGGATGTGATGCAGGAGAAGACAGTCTCCAGCAAGAAGATGGAGAAACACTCTTCCCAGTCCGTCAAGGTGGTGACTGAAACTGAGTAACTGCGCTCCATACAACCCACTCAGGAGGAACAAAGATGACACGACAACAAGCAATCAACCCAGAACTAACATAACAAAGAAATCATAGAGCTAGAGCGATGTAATAAAGAGAACCACTCTCAAACATACAGAAAAGCAACGAGAGAAGCCATATGATGTGACAAAGCTAACGTTTAAAAAATGCATGTTGAGAGAAAGCTTTAAATGGGTTTTGCTGCAGATTATATCAGGAAAATGTGATAGTGGGACAGATTATTAATTGTCTTTATGTTTCCCTGCAGTTCACGGGAGGGCTCACGGGTGGGGGCGTCTGCATGCTAGCTCAGGGAGGGAGACCCCTCCGCTCTAACCTGTATGTATGGATGGAAGGTTTACAGTTTAGATGCATACTGTATGTGGGTGGGAGAGTGATAGAAATGTATGTTCATTCAAATGTTAATTCAAAAAGGGGTGCCTGGGTTGGACGGTCCACTTTAGAGACACATGTTCAAAAGGACTAGCCTTTTTATGTGAAGATACCAACTGAGCCAAAAATACAATTGTCTACAACACAATATAGTGAAGAATGAGAAAGACAATGGTGCAATGTACTGATGATCATAAACATACAGTCCCCGAAGCAACTAAAGCATTAAGAACCTTGAAGAAACTCTGAGCCTTAAACATGCTTTTTATCAGTATCTATTGTGTTTACCTAATGAGTGCAATTGAAAATAAATCTGTAAATGCGCACACATACATTCTTGTATGCATAGGATGGACTTGAATTTAAATAGCGAACTTAAATGAGGTGCTACAGTTTGCAATCCCATGTCTTTACTCATCATGAACTATTTCCCAGCAGCATTTGCTCAATAAATGTCATACTGAAATACAAATATGGTCTCTTGTTCCTTTATGCAATTGTCCTGTCATGTCCTTTCACTTGTTCATTTACAGTAGCTGTCTCACCTCAACATGCACACTATTCTATTTCTTCATCTGCTTTCGTAGGGGTGTGATCGCATGCTTCATGATCTTTTGTAGCCTAGAAATTATACAAAACCATATCACCATCCAGAGGCTGTCCTCTACAGATTTTTAAAGCTACACTGTAATATGTGCATACCATCAAAGAATGAGCCACCAACCATAATATAAACGATGCACCCCATGGCATGTTCATGCAAATAGCATTTTATTGTAGCACTTGATTTATCAAATAAAACTTTATTTACATAGCACATTTCTTACCATAAACAATGCAATTCAATTTACTTCACTTACATAAATAAATTAATAAAACAGTGAGAAAGATAAGAACAATACATTTCTGGACAAATATAAAATGAAGATAAACAAATATCAAATGAAGATAGATAAATATCAAATTAAGATAGATAAATTAGTATAGTAAAACAATATTAAATAAATTAGGATAGTAAAACAATATTAAATAAATTAGGATAGTAAAACAATATAAAATACATTTGGATAGTAAAACAATATTAAATAAATTAGGATAGTAAAATAATATTAAAACAACAGTGAACATGAGAGAGTAATATGAGATACTGTATTTAGATTGAGAGATGTTTATGCAGTTTCAGCAAATAGCTACATTATTTGAGAACAACATTACCTACATTGTTAAACATGATTTTAAACTATACATATTTAATTCAAAGTATTTTACATGACAAGTTAAACAATCGAGTGATAGGTCCTTCGGAGATTTAGCAACATTAAAGCAGACAGCAACCCGATCGTAATTTGAAATTCAGCACCACCGGAAAATGGACAGCGACTATCTCAGGCAGAATCCATGAAGAGGTTTCTTTGAAATGTAGCCTATCACTCACTCACAGTGAATGAATCCTTATTATAATGCTAGAAGGATAGTTGGTCTGATTCTATGCCACAAAGCACAATAACACCTGGGGTGTTACATATAATTTATTGTTCCTAAAACTTTCAGAACAAAATATTCTATCTAACGTTTAAAAAAAATATTATGACATACAGTGCCTTCGGAAAGGATTCAGACCCAATTACGTTTTTCACATTTTATTACGTTACAGATTGATTAAATAAAAAATCCTTAGCAATCTACACAAAATACCCCATAATGACAAAGCGAAAACATGTTTTTAGAAATGTTTGCAAATGTATTACAAATAAAAAACAGAAAACATGATTTACTTAGGTATTCAGACCCTTTGATATGAGACTCAAAATTGAGCTCAGGTGCATCCTGTTTCCATTGATCATCATTGAGATGTTTCTACAACTTGGAGTCCCACTGTTGTAAATTCAATTGATTGGACATGATGTGGAAAGGCACACAACTGTCTATATAAGGTCCGTAGAGCTCCAAGCCAGGATTGTGTCGAGGCACAGATCTGGGGAAGGGTACCAAAAGTTTTCTGCAGCATTGAAGGTCCCCAAGAACACAGCGGCCTCCATCATTCTTAAATGGAAGA
This sequence comes from Oncorhynchus clarkii lewisi, assembly GCF_045791955.1. NCBI lineage: Eukaryota > Metazoa > Chordata > Actinopteri > Salmoniformes > Salmonidae > Oncorhynchus > Oncorhynchus clarkii. The sequence continues at coordinate 27,349,939 of NC_092151.1, read as the reverse complement.
AGTTTGGAACCACCAAGAGCTGGCCGCCCGGCCAAACTGAGCAATCGGTGGAGAATGGTCTTGGTCAGGGAGGGATGGTCTCTAAGACAGAGCTCCACAGTTCCTCTGTGGAGATAGGAGAACCCTCGAGAAGGACAACCATCTCTGCAGCACTCCGCCAATCAGGCCTTTATGGTAAAGTTTCCAGATGAAAGCCACTTAACAGTAAAAAGCGCATGACAGCCTGCTTGGAGTTTGCCAAAAGGCACCTAAAGACTCTCAGTCCATGAGAAACAAGATTATCTGCAAATCCAAGATGGCGTAGCAGTCAGACGTCTTTGTCCTTCATCGTGTTCCATGTATATATCCTTTATATTTTTTTCTTCGCATATCTTTTTTATATTTCTCTAAACCTCACCTTCATAATAGTCTCCTGCAACCCACCTCACCCAACATGGTGTGGATCTGTTTTTTCTAAAGTATATTTATTTACCTCCGGAACCTGAATCCCCCAACAGAAGCTAGCCAGCTCACTAGCTACTAGCTAGTAGTCAGCTAACCACTGCTAGTGGTCATCAGCTAACCTTTAGCTAGGAAATCTCTCACCAGTTTGTACAACGCGACTCAAACCGGACATATTTTCTCTCCATATCCCCGGATTCCTACCGCAAGCTCTGAACCTTTCACATGGATCATCGCAGCTAGCTAGCTGCAATCCGAGTGACCTGGCTAAGGTCTGTCCCAAAGCAATCACCAATTAGCCTGGAGCTAGCCCATGCTAGGCCTATTCTCCCGGCTAGCTGAAGAGGCCCATCAGCCACTCCTGGGCTACAATACCCGGACCCCTTCTACTGCCGGTACGGGGCACTGAACCTTGCCGATCCTTGACGACTGGACTACCGACGTAATCTGCTCGAGGGGGTACTCAACTGGCCCCTAGGTCGCAACGTCCCCTGAATGCCCATCTGCTAGCCTGCTAACCACGGCCCGCCAGCTGGCTAGAGCATATTGGACTGTTAGCTGAATAGATCCATCGGCCAATTTCTTGGGCCACTATATCTATTTTGCCTATTGGACTTGGACCCCTCTGCTACTCGGAACCCTACTAATCCATCACGACTGGTCTATCAACATCAACGCACGTGGAGGCTAAATCAGTCTTTCCTCCGTCTCGGCCTGCTAGCTGTCTGAATCGCCGTGCCTCCAGCCAGCCCAACCACTCACTGGACCCCTATGATCACTGGGCTACGCATGCCTCACCCTAACATCAATATGCCTTGTCCATTACTGTCCTGGATAGTGATTATTGTCTTATTTCACTGTGGAGCCTATAGCCCTGCTCAATTTGCCTTAACCAACCATTTAGTTCCACCCTCATAGATATCATCCTAACCAACTTGCCCTCCAAATACACCTCTGCTGTTTTCAACCAAGTTCTCAGCGATCACTGCCTCATTGCCTACATCCATAATGGGTCTGCGGTCAAACGACCACCCCTCATCACTGTCAAACGCTCCCTAAAACACTTCAGCGAGCAGGCCTTTCTAATCCACCTGGCTCGGGTATCGTGGAAGGATATTGACCTCATCCCGTCAGTAGAGGATGCCTGGTTATTCTTTAAAAGTGCCTTCCTCACCATCTTAAATAAGATTGCCCCATTCAAAAAAATGTAACCAGGAACATATATATCCCTTGGTTCTCTCCAGACCTGACTGTCCTTGACCAGCACAAAAACATCCTGTGGCGTTCTGCATTAGCATCGAATAGCCCCCGTGATATGCAACTTTTCAGGGAAGTCATGAAGTAATATACACAGGCAGTTAGGAAAGCTAAGGCTAGCTTTTTCAAGCAGAAATGTGCATCCTGTAGCACAAACTCAAAAAAGTTCCGGGACGCTGTAAAGTCCATGGCGAATAAGATAAGAACACCTACTTCCAGCTGCCCACAGCACTGAGGCTAGGAAACATTGTCACACACAGCCCTTCACCCCCCACAGAAACTCGCCCAAGCCTCCCCCATTTCTCCTTCACCCAAATCCAGATAGCTGATGTTCTGAAAGAGCGGCAAAATCTGGACCCCTACAAATCAGCCGGGCTAGACAATCTGGACCCTCTCTTTCTAAAATGATCTGCCGAAATTGTTGCAACCCATATTACTAGCCTGTTCAACCTCTCTTTCGTATCGTCTGAGAAACCCAAAGATTGGAAAGCTGCCGCGGTCATCCTCCTCTTCAAAAGGGGAGACAGTCTAGACCCAAACTGCAGCAGAACTATATCTATCCTACCCTGCCTTTCTAAGATCTTCGAAAGCCAAGTTAACAGGCAGATTTGCGACCATTACGAATCCCACCGTACGTTCTCCGCTATGCAATCTGGTTTCAGAGCTAGTCATGGGTGCACCTCAGCCACACTCAAGGTCCTAAACGATATCATAACCGCCATCGATAAGAGACATTACTGTGCAGCCGTATTCATCAACCTGGCCAAGGCTTTCGACTCTGTCAATCACCACATTCTTATTGGCAGACTCCACAGTCTTGGTTTGTCAAGTGATTGCCTCGCCTGGTTCACCAACTACTACTCTGATAGAGCTCAATGTGTCATATCGGAGGGCCTGTTGTCCGGCCCTCTGGCAGTCTCTATGGGGGTGCCACAGGGTTCAATGCTCGGGCTGACTCTCTTCTCTGTATACATCAATGATGTCGCTCTTGCTGTTGGTTCACCTCTATGCAGACGACACCATTCTGAATACCTCTGGCCCTTCTTTGGACACTGTGTTAACTAACCTCCAGATGAGCTACAATGCTATAAAACTCTGCTTCCATGGCCTCCAACTGTTCTTAAATGCAAGTAAAACTAAATGCATGTTCTTCACCTGCCCGCCCATCCATGATCACTACTCTGGACGGTTCTGACTTAGAATATGTGGACAACTACAAATACCTAGGTGTCAGGTTAGACTGTAAACTCTCCTTCCAGACTCACACTAAGCATCCCCAATCCAAATTGAATTTAATAAGCATCCATCACTCGTGCTGCCAAACATACCCTCGTAAAACTGACCATCCTACCGATCTTCGACTTCAGCTATGTGATTTACAAAATAGCCTCCAACACTCTACTCAACAAATTGGATGCAGTCTTTCACAGTGCCATCTGTCACCAAAGCCCCATATACTACCCACCACTGCAACCTGTACGCTCTCGTTGGCTGGCCCTCGCTTCATACTCGTCGCCAAACCCACTGGCTCCAGGTCATCTACAAGTCTCTGCTAGTTAAAGCCCCACCTTATCTTATCTTATCTCTTATCTTATCTCTCACTGGTCACCATAGCAGCACCCACCCGTAGCACGCGCTCCAGCAGGTATATCTCACTAGTCACCCCCAAAGCCAATTCCTCCTTTTGCCACCTTTCCTTCCAGTTCTCTGCTGCCAATGACTGGAACGAACTGCAAAAATCACTGAAGCTGGAGACTCATATCTCCCTCACTAGCTTTAAGCACCAGCTGTCAGAGCAGCTCACAGATCAATGGGCCTGTACATAGCCCATCTGTAAATAGCCCATCCAACTACCTCATCCCCATACTGTATTTATTTATTCATCTTGCTCCTTTACACCCCAGTATCTCTACTTGCACATTCATCTTCTGCACATCTACCATTCCAGTGTTTAATTGCTATATTGTAATTACTTCGCAACCATGGCCTAATTATTTCCTTACCTCCCTTATCCTACCTCATTTGCACACACTTTTTCTACTGTATTATTGACTGTATGTTTGTTTATTCCAATGCGTAACTCTGTGTTGCAGTATGTGTCAAACTGCTTTACTTTATCTTGGCCAGGTCGCAGTTGTAAATGAGAACTTGTTCTCAACTAGCCTACTTGGTTCAATAAATGTGAAATAAAATATTGAAGATTGAACTCTTTGGCCTGAATGCCAAGGGTCACGTCTGGAGGAAACATGGCCCCATCACTACGGTGAAGCATGGTGGTGGCAGCATCATGCTGTGAGGATGGTTTTCAGTGGCAGGGACTGGGAGACTAGTCAGGATTGAGGCAAAGGTGAATGGAGCAAAGTACATAGAGATCATTGAGAAAAACCTGCTCTAGAGCGCTCAGGACCTCAGACTGGGGCGAAGGTTCACCTTCCAACAGGACAACGACCCTAAGCACACAGCCAAAACAACACAGGAGTGGCTTCGGGACAAGTCTCTAAATGTCCTTGAGTGGCCCAGCCAGAGCCAGAACCTGATCGAACATCTCTCGAGAGACCTGAAAATAGCTGTGCATCAAACTCTCCACATCCCACCTGACAGATCTTGAGAGATCTTGAGGTGTGCCAAGCTTGTAACATCATACCCAAGAAGTCTCGAGGTTGTAATTACTGCCAAAGGTGCATCAACAAAGTACTTAGTAAAGGGTCTGAATACTTATGGAATTTTGATTTTTCAGTTTATTTGTATTTTTGTGGCAAAAATGTCTAAAAACCTGTTTTTCTTTGTCATTATGGGGTGTTGTGTGTAGATTGATGAGGGGGATTTAAAAAAAATGCATTTTAGAATAAGGCTGTAACCTAACAAAATGTGGGGAAAATCAAGGGGTCTAAATACTTTCCAAAGGCACTCTATATCAAAATAAGAACATCTTAGAAATGTCTGCCTGTAGGCTACGACTGCAAATGAACTATATGAGCTGCACTTCCATTGCTTGTCCTCACATTACATGTCCTCACATGACCCAGACTGTACTGCACCTGCGGACTTGCTTCTTGGTGACGATGCTTTGTTCATTCAGAGCAATTTTAAACCCTTTCATCAGTGGACATTGCCAAATAGCATGAATAAAAACAGACTAAAGTAGCCATAGAAGCAGTCGGATATCAAATGTGGCTCTTTCTAATGTCAATGTCACGTACACCTTCCGCCCTAGTAGCTTAGAAACAGTTTTCCAACTGATATATCCACACCTCTGCAATGCAGGTGTTGGTTAATACTACCTCGTTTATTCTTTAGTGCTGTCCCTGGAGGACTGCTGATTGCTGTACCTCTTCCACTCAGGATTTTAGCCAGCCCTCACGTAATGTGCTGAAGGAAGCAACTCAATTGCCAAGAGTCATAAAGTTAGCACAATGTCTTAAAAGCAATAAAAACCAGATATGTTATCGTTCTCAGCCCTGATATGAGCTAATAACAATGCCATCACTGTCTGAAGATCATCCCGTTCCTCAGCATCTGTTTCTCTGACACACTGGACCTGTTCTGCGTAGCTGATGAAGCATCTGATGTAGACCTTGCCAGACCTTGTGCTACAGCACAAAAATCTGCCAGGCCCGTGCTAGTGCGTCGTGATGCGTCGTGACAGAGAGATGAATGGTTGTGTTTATAAGATGGCTTTGCACCAGTGGTATTCAAAGTCTGGGTCGCGACCCCTAGTGGTGTCGTGGGGTAACTGCACTTGAGGAACAAAATATTAAAAGTGCAGATTATTGGATGGGACAATATACAAACATTTTTTGAAAGATAGTTTCAAAGATATAGTTTTATTAAGTAAATGTATTTATTTATTAGAGATTCAAATGCATTGAATTTAAGCTTATTTGTTGATGTAAAAATCAAAACTTACCGATTTTAAGGTTGTGTCATTAGATTTGGGATGTGGTGGGGTCGCAATGAATTATTGGGGAAAAAATGGGGTCCCCAGAAATTCTGGCTGACAAAATGGGGCCCCTGCTGAAAAGTTTGAGTACCACTGCTCTACACGGTCTAAACGAGATCTGACAGGCTATTGAGCCTAGTAAACCATCATGTTAATGTCTTCTTTACAAACAGCTTATAAAGCATTTAATAGATAGTTTGTTCAACATTTGTAAACCGTTTGTAAATCATGACACATAACCTGTTAATGGATTGATTGATGAATGAATCAATTGAGTCTGGACCTGCTGTAAGCAGGCCGTTACATGCATTCAATTTGTGGTTAACTATGTGATCATTTTTTTAAGCACACCTTCAATTAAAAGTTTATAACGAATATATTCAACAACTCATCCTTGTTGTTGAGTTGAACAGATCTGACATAGAAATGATACATATTGTTAATTGAGTTATTATTTAGCATGAAGCACAAAAACAATAAATGACACACTCTGCATTTGAATAGTATTTATTCAGTCATCCGAAACCACACTCTCGCAGACTTGCACACAGGCACAGCACACACATTCTTACACACACACACACAAGGAATTGTGTGACCAGACTTTAATTGACTTTTTATGATCTTTGCAAGCAGTGATTTTATGCAGTAGTGCACTAAAATATGTATTGTATTGAGCACCTTGTTAACAAGCACACTGAAGTCATAAATATTGGGTATTTCTGCTGTTTTTTCGAGCTGAGGTTTTTATTAGACTGTCTTTTGGCTTGTGGAGTCTTGGGCCACAAACTTACTTTTTAGCCATTGGTTTTTCAGATTGGTCTTTCTTCTCTTCGGCAGGTTTTTCACACTTTCCAACGGTCTTGGATATCTCTGGTTCACCTTTCTCTTCTTTGGTGTCTGCTTTGTCATCTTTTTTCTCCTCACTTTTAGCTTCAGCTTGATCCTCTTCCTCTTTATCACCCGCTTCTTTATCTTCCTCACCTTCCTTTCCCTCCTGTTCCCCACCCTTGTCCTTATCTTCCTTTTTCTCTCCATCCTCCTTTGCAGTTTCTTCCTTCTCTTCCATCTCATCCCCAGCTATAACCAAAACATTTTATAATTGTGAATAGGGAAATAATTGGGTTAGTAGACTGTATTGTAAAAATGTTGACATCTAAGCAATGCAAGACAACAATAGAGAATATTCTTTGAGGGATAATGCTAATGCTAACCTTCTTCGCCGTCCTTAGCATCCTCCCCATCTTCTTTCTCCACCTCGCCTCCCTCATCTCCATCTTCCTCCTTCTCCTCTCCCTTTTCCTCCTTCTCCTCTCCACCCTCTTCCTCCTTCTCCTCTCCACCCTCTTCCTCCTTCTCCTCTCCCTCCTCTTCCTTCTCTTCCTCCTTCTCATCCTCTTCCTCCTTCTCCTCCTCCTCCTCCTGTGGTAGGCTGGCAGAGTCCTGCTGGGCTAGGCTGGCAGAGATGACATCATCTCCAGAGGCAAATGAGGAGCTGAAGAAGCGTGAAGTCATCAGGTAGGGGGCGCCAGAGCTTAGGCTGGACTGCATGGAGAACATAGAGCGGCCAAAGGAGGGTGTGGCTGACAGGGTGTGGCCGTAGACACTGGACATACCCCCGGACACGCCCACACTGAAACGAGACTCCTCCCCCTCCAGCAGCTTCCTGGAGAAGTAAAGTATCATGGGACATATATACTTTCAGAGTTAAAGGACAAAAGGTTTTCCTTGACCTGGACTTGCATTCGGATTATTACATTATAGTTATTTAAGTTGAAGCTCTGGTCAATGCTCCTCATAGCATCCTACCTGTAGGCAGCGATCTCGATGTCAAGGGCCATCTTAACATTCAGCAGGTCCTGGTAATCTTTCAGGTAGCGAGCCATCTCCTGCTTTGTGGCTCCCAGCTCATTCTCCAGCTGGCCAATAGTATCCTACAGGAGAAGTTTAGAGGTGATGTGATGGATAATGTGTGTGTTCTTACAGCAGGTTACAAGTTCAGGTAAACTGCCAAAAAATGTTGAGTGTGACTATTAAAATGCACATTTGATGCAATATAATATTTTTCCCCTTCTACATTACTAAATCAGTTCCACTTTGCACAAATTATTAAAAACATTATGGGTGTCTTGTATTCTGATCAAGTCATCTATCTATTGATAAACAGTTTCTAAACATGCAATTAAGAAACACATTCACTATGAGATTGCATTCCTTCTGAGGTATTTGCTTGAATACAGATATAAATTCGTCCTGCAGTACCACTCCTGCAGTACCAGTATAAATGTGTCCTGCTGTACCACTACTGACCTGCATGCCATTGATCTCAGCACTCTGCTTGTCCTCCATGTCATGCAACTGTTTCTCCAGAGACTCATTGAGACCCCTGCAGGCATCGATCTCCAGCAGGCGGGCCTGGAGCTGCCGGCGGTACTCCCCAGCCTCGTCCCTGGAGCTCCTCACTGCATCGCTGTGCTGGGCCACGCTCTCCGTCAGGGAGCCCACCTTCCCACGGAACCACTCCTCAGCAGACTGCATGTTCTTGGCCGCCAGCCTCTCGTACTGGGCTCGGATGTCCCTCAGAGCCCCGGACAGATCCGGCGTGGTTGCCTCCATCTCCACAGCCACCTGGGCCCCCAGCTGGGCCTGGGCCTGGAGCTCTACCACCTCCCCCTCGTGGAGCCTCTTGAGGAAGGCCAGCTCGTCCAGCAGGGTCTCCACCCTCTTCTCCAGCTCGGTCCTGGCCAGGGTGGCCTGGTCGGCACCACGCCGCGCATCCAACAGCCTTCCCTCCGCGTCCTCGCGGGCCACCACCTCCTCCTCGTAGCGGGCCTGTAGGGCGCTCAGGGCTTGCCCCAGACGTTCCCTCTGCCCCAGGGCGGCCTGCTGCTCCCCACGCGCCTCCTCCACGGCAGCCCTCAGAGCCCGAGCCTCCTGCTCATACAGGGCCCTCAGACGGGAAGGCTCCCCATGCCTCTGCCTCAGCAGCATCAGCTCAGCCTCCAGAGCACGGTTCTGCTGCTCTAGCTCCCGCACACGGTCGATGAAGCCGGCGAAGCGGTCATTGAGCTCCTGCATCTGAGCCCTCTCCTGGGTCCTCACCGTGCGGAACTCAGAGCTCACCTGGGCCGCCTGACTCAGCTCCAGTTCCACGGAGGAGGAGGAAGCCGGGGATGAATGCAGAGCCCGTCCAGGAGAGGAGTACTGCAAACGGGAGCTCACAGAGGACAGGGGAGAGGTGTGGATTGAGTAGGCCGAGCGTGACCTCCCCCTGGTTACCACCCCTCGGGGGGCTCCCTCCACATACCAGCGGCGGTAGGAGGAGGAGGAGTAGTAAGGGTCAAAGCCGAGGGTACTCATGGCTGTGCTGGGAGGACAGGCTGCTTTGTCGGGCTCTGAGTGAATATGTCTGTAGGGCTCCGGTGAAGAACCCAGACTGATGCTGCTGCAGTGGCTCCAGCTTTTATAGCAAAAGGGAGAGCTCTGACGCAAGCAGTTTCCCAAACTCTGACTACGCAGGATTGAAAGCCTAACACTGCAACGGAGAGAGAGGGAGAATGAGAGAAAGAGAATAAGGAAGGAGAGAGAGGGGGAGGGAAGGAGATATAGAGATGGCGAGAGATGGGGAGGGAAAGGGAGAGGGGGCAGATGAAAGAGAGATGTTTGTGTTTTTGAGGGTAGAACAGAGGTTAACATGTTTTTAGTTGCTCTACAGTGTTTCTGTCATACACAGTAACCTTGACTACTAATATTCACAAGTTAATGTACAGAAAAGTAGAGTCAGATAGCTAAAGCCTCTGGCTAGTGAAGTATATTATCTGCACTGTACCTGCAGTCATAGAAAAAATGAATAGTCGCATGAGATGACTTGAGTTTGTACTCATTTGAATGTAGGTTCTGCAGTCCTCTCTGCAGGGGAAGAGAGTGGGCTGTCCTGACTCTCCAGCAGCTTTTGTGTTCCTATTATACACAGCATGTAATCATACAGTGACACAGCACCTCCCCTGCTGGCCAATAGGAGAAATACACCCATGACCTCTGAAAACCTGCAATGATAAACACAGAACACATAGCTGGATTGTATTTGGTCAAATACATGGTCAAATATGCGATGAATCTCAGAGTGCTTATTTACTTATACGTCATGGCTGGTAAGCTACTGTTTGGTGCCTGTAGATACTTCTTCTGTAGGGGTGAGTGGGGTAAGTCGTGCTAAAGGGTTAGCTGAGCCACCCCTTGACTCTAGGAAACCATACACAAAATGAATAATGTGACCAAATATTTAGAAAGAGGTCATAATTTCATGGAGTCTGTGAAGGAAGAAACCACATGTAAAAAGTGGTGAGCAAGTCAGGTACAAAAAACTGATTTTCACAAATAAATGTATTGCGTTATATGTTTCATGGTGCTTGTATCTAACCCAAAGTAGATAGTTCTAAGACTGTTTTATACATCAGTTGTGGTCTCTATAAGCTTCAATATAAGGTCCTGAACCTAGCATGAAAGTGCATTCTTGTAGCTGTGTGAGCTAATATTGAAAAAATGTTTGCTTTGGGGTAAGTTGTGCCATTTGGCCAGTGGCAATTGAGCCAATGGCTCAACATACCCTATACAAATGATGATCACATTTTGTCAGTTTTATGCATATGAAGATAGGGCATTTTTATTTTTACAGAGCAGACATCATCATGCCCTGTGTATACACATGTAAAACAAGCAGGGGCCTAGCCCCCACTTAAAGTTCTTGAAAGAACAGCCAATGAAGTTAGAGTCCATTCGAGCAGCAGTAAGGGATGAAACAATTGACCGAATGACACTGAAGAGGTCCATTAACAAAAAATAAAAAATGGACCTGTGTGGAAGAAAGCCTATGATAGAGTAGCAGAGGCACACAGGGGGCTTGTTCGACATTGCAGCAGACTGATCTACAAATCACCTTGCATCATAAATAACTACTCATTATTATTTGTAGATCAGTCATGGATTTGACTGAGCTTGCTAAACTGATTATTTCTGATTTATTTTAACATCCTGAAATATACAGTGGGTCTCAACCCCAAGTATTCAACCCCATTTTATTGCGTAACAAAGTGGGATTTAAAAATATTTAATTATGAGTTTTTTGTCATTGATCTACATAAAATACTACATAATGTCAAAGTAAAAATAAAATTTGACATTTTTACAAATTAATAAAAACATAGTCGTTGCATAAGTATTCACTCCCTTTGTTCAGGCAAGCCTACATTTGTTTAGAAGTACATTTTGGCTTAACAAATCACATAATAAGTCCTTCTGGTCCTTCTGAACTGAGCTGCAGGAAGAAACTGCTCAGGGATGTCACCATGAGGGCATTGGTGATTTTAAAACAGCTACTGAGGATGGAAAACTGACGATGGATCAACAACATTGTAGTGACTCCGCAATAATGACCTAAATGACAAAGTGAAAAGAATTTAAAAAATTCACAGAATAAATGCAAAACTTTATTTTTGGGGCAAATCCAACACAACAACTGACTCCTTATTTTCAAGCACTCTGGTGGATGCATCATGGTATGTGTATGCTTGACATCAGCAATGACTGGGTCGTTCTTCTGTATAAAAAGAAAAAGAATGAAGCAAAATCCTTGAGGAAAACCTGACTTAGTCTGCTTTACACCAGACACTGGGAGAGAAATTCACCTTTCAGCAGGACAATAACCTAAAACACAAGGCCAAATCTACACTGGAATAACTTAACAAGAAGACAGTAAATGTTCCTGAGTGGTCAAGTTACAGTTTTGACTTAAAACTGCTTGAATATCTATGGTAAGACTTGAAAATTGTTGTCCAGCCATAATCCCCAACACCTTGACAGAGCTTGAAAAGAATAATGGGCAAATATTGAACAATCCAGGTGTGGAAAGCTCTTAGAGACTTACCCAAGAAGAGTCAATGCTGTAATCACTCTTAGAGACTTACCCAAGAAGACTCACTGCTGTAATCACTCTTAGAGACTTACCCAAGAAGACTCACTGCTGTAATCACTCTTAGAGACTTACCCAAGAAGACTCACAGCTGTAATCACTCTTAGAGACTTACCCAGGAAGACTCACTGCTGTAATCGCTGCCAAAAGTGTTCCTGACATGTATTGACAGAGCAGTGATTACTTATCTAATCATGGTTTATTAGTGTTTTATTTTTAAATTATCTTAAAATAATGTTGGAATTTTTCTTCTACTTTCACATTACAGAGTATTTTGTGTAGTTTGTTGGAAAAAAATTACAATTGAATCCACTTTGATAGTGTCCAAGACTGCGTCATATCCAGAGGTTGTCTTTGGGAAATAGATGGATGAGTGCTGCCAGAATTGCTGCAGAGGTTGAAGGGGTGGGGGGTCAGCATGTCAGTGCTCAGACCATACGCCGTACACTGCATCAAATTGGTCTGCATGGCTGTCATCCCAGAAGAAAGCCCCTTCTAAAGATGATGCACAAGAAAGCCCGCAAACAGTTGCTGAAGACAAGCAGACTAAGGACATGGATTACTGGAACCATGTCCTGTGGTCTGATGAGACCAAGATAAACTTATTTGGTTCAGATGGTGTCAAGCGTGTGTGGCGGCAACCAGGTGAGGACTACAAAGACAAGTGTGTCTTGCCTACAGTCAAGCATGGTGGTGGGAGTGTCATGGTCTGGGGCTGTATGAGTGCTGCCGGCACTGGGGAGCTACAGTTCATTGAGGGAACCATGAATGCCAACATGTACTGTGACATATTGAAGCAGAGCATGATCCCCTCCCTTCGGAGACTGGGCCGCAGGGCTGTATTCCAACATGATAACGACCCCAAACACACATCCAAGACAATCACAGCATTGCTATAGAAGCTGAGGGTAAAGGTGATGGACTGGCCAAGCATGTCACCAGACCTAAACCCTATTGAGCATCTGTGTGGCATCCTCAAATGGAAGGTGGAGGAGTGCAAGGTCTCTAACATCCACCAGCTCCGTGATGTCATCATGGAGGAGTGGAAGAGGACTCCAGTGGCTACCTGTGAAGATCTGGTGAACTCCATGCCCAAGAGGGTAAAGGCAGTGCTGGAAAATGATGGTAGCCACACAAAATATTGACACTTTGGGCCCAATTTGGACATTTTCACTTAGGGGTGTACTCACTTTTGTTGCCAGCGGTTTAGACATTGATGGCTGTGTGTTGAATTATTTTGAGGGGACAGCAAATTTACACTGTTATACAATCTGTACACTCACTACTTTACATTGTAGCAAAGTGTCATTTCTTCAGTGTTGTCATATGAAAAGATATACTCAAATATTTACAAAAATGTGAGGGGTGCACTCACTTTTGTGATATACTGTATGTTGTTAAAAAGAATACTATATACTAAATGTAAAAAATGGCTCAACATACCCCACTCTCCCCTATCAGGTGCTGTAATGCTAATGTGTATAAATGATGTCTGTGAAGATGTTTCAATTTTTGTAATGATAATGTATTGGTTTGTTTATTATACGGAATGGGTTATATTCATTCAAATAGATTTTCATGATCGCTTTTGCTGGAAGGAACACAGAGGGCTTTGAAGTTAGACTTCATGTTAATTCCCTAACAAGAAAAACAGTTTCATCTTTCAGCTGAAGCGTGAAGAGGGAACCATGACTGGTCAAAAATACTGCTGCCTGCCTGCCCCCCTGCCTGCTTGACTGCTGACACACACTTCCTCCTATTCCTTCTCCTCTTCATCCTGAGGTGGGGGGAGGGGAGGGGACACCTTTGATAGTGTCCAAGACTGTTGACTGACAGAATGGATAGCAGAGTGACCAGTAGTTTACAGTATGAGGATCTGGTCAAAGAGCAGGCTGGTATGAGTCCGTGTTTGGATGCAGTATACTTTGTATTTTGGTTGTACTTCTTGAGATGAGTGTATGAATTTGAGTGTGTTTGTATGTATTTTGCTGACAAGGCAACGACAATGTTTAGTGTAGGTGTGGGGTGCTGCCGCAAGCTGACTCATCAGTACAGTCATACTCACCAAGGACCCCCCCATCCCCTCCACACCACCCTCCTCTCCTCTCCTCTCTCACTCCCCTCTCTTTCAACTGCACAATTATTCTGCCCTACCCTATTCACCTGCTTTCTCTTTCTTGCTCTTTCTAGTTATCTCTCTCTCTCTCTATCTCTCTCTTTCACTGCAGCATCCTCAGTCTTTATCTCTCTTTGTGATTCGTCAAGCTCTCTGTCCTATTTTGTGATATATGATACACAGTTTGGCTTCATGCCTAGAGTTCCATTAATTTTGTATGTGGTGATATTGTATTTCTCTTTTTTCTCAATGTGGATCATATTTTCGATTGGTAGCAGTGGGCATTGATTTAGCCCTAAAGTTTGGCCTCAGTCAGTTTAATGCAGAATCAGTATTTTAACCTGAACTGGCCCAAGAGTTTAAGTGGATGGTAGGATTGGTTTGAAACCTTGCTGCGTTTCTACATGAATTGAATTTCAAACATCCCATGTACTTACTATAGCTATGATTCAGGCGCGGCAGGTAGCCTAGTGGAGCATTGGGCCAGTAACTGAAAGGTTGTTGGATCGAATCCCAATGTTGACCATGGAAAAATCTGTTGTTCTGCCCCTGAACAAGGCAGTTGTTCCCCGGTAGGCTGTCATTGTAAATAAGAATGTGTTCTTAACTGACTTGCCTAGATAAATAAAGGTCACATTTAAAAACATGGTGTGGTTGACTACAGTTGTCCTGTGAAGATCAAATGGTGGTTGTACTGGGATGACACAACAGTGGTAATGTAGGCCTGATTACCAACAATGATGAGTCAGCCTACAGGGAGGAGGTGAGGGCCCTGGCAGAGTGGTGCCAGGAAAATAACCTCTCCCTCAACGTCAACAAAACAAAGGAGCTGATTGTGGACTTCAGGAGACAGCAGAGGGAGCATGCCCCCATCCCAATCGAGGGGGCTGCAGTGGAGAAGGTGAAAAGCTTCAAGTTCCTCTGCGTAAACATCACTGACAATCTGAAATGGCCCGCAACCCCAGAGCTCTCCAGAGGATTGTGTGGTCTGTCGAACGCATCACTGGGGCCACAGTGCCTGCCCTTCAGGACATCTACAGCACCCGGTGTCACGGGAAGGCCAGGAAGATCATCAAGGACCTCAGCCAGCCAAGCCAAGGCCTGTCACCATCCAGAAGGCGAGGTCAGTACAGGTGCATCAAAGCTGGGACCAAGAGACTGGAAAACAGCTTCTATCTCAAAGCCATCAGACTGTTAAATAGTCACTACTAACCGGCCTCCACCCACTACCCTGCACTGAACTTTAGTTACTGTCACTAGCCCTATGTGCAGAACATGGTCATGGAACACTGGTCACTTTAATGTTACATACTCTTTTGCACACTTCATATGTATATAGTGTATTCTAGTCAAGGCCATCCTATTTAACTCATATACTATTCTTCAGATATACTACATATTCTACCCATATACTGTTCATATTTTCTATACATCCCATCACATGCATATGTAACAGTGTAACTTTATACCGTCCCCTCGCCCATACCCGGTCGCGAACCAGGGACCCTCTGCACACATCAACAACTGACACCCACGAAGCATCATTACTCATCGCTCCAAATAAGCCGCGGCCCTTGCAGAGCAAGGGGAACTACTACTTCAAGGTCCCAGAGCAAGTGACGTCACCGATTGAAACACTATTTAGTGCGCACCACCGCTAACTAAGCTAGCGTTTCACATCCATTACATTCACCCCCCTTTTGACCTCCTCCTTTTCCGCAGCAACCAGTGATCCGGGTCACGGCACCAATGTAACAGTATAACTTTATACAGTCCCCTCGCCCATACCCGGGCGCAAACCAGGGACCCTCTGCACACATCAACAACTGACACCCACGAAGCATCGTTACCCATCGCTCCACAAAAGCCGCGGCCATTGTAGAGCAAGGGGAACTACTACTTCAAGGTCTCAGAGCAAGTGACGTCACCGATTGAAACACTATTTAGTGCGCACCACCGCTAACTAAGCTAGCGTTTCACATCCGTTACACATATATTTATATGGAAATATTAGGATGTCCAGAGTATATATATATACAGTACCAGTCAAAAGTTTGGACACACCTACTCATTCAAGGGTTTTTCTTAATTTTTTACAATGTTCTACATTGTAGAATAATAGTGAAGACATCAAAACTATGAAATAACACATATTGAATCATGTACAATAGTATCCAAAAAAGTGTTCAACAAATCAAAATATATTTTATATTTGAAATTCTTCAAAGTATATTTATATTTGAAATTCTCAACCAGCTTCACGAGGTAGTCACTTGGAATACACTTCAATTGACAGGTGTGCCTTGTTAAAAGTTAATTTGTGGAATTTCTTTCCTTCTTAGTGCGTTTCAGCCAATCAGTTGTGTTGTGGCGAGGTAGGAGTGGTATACAGAAGATTGCCCTATTTGGTAAAAGACCAAGAACAGCTCAAATAAGAACAGCTCAAATAAGCCAATAGAAACGATATCAGTTTGTCTCTGTGGATGGTTTGTCCTCTGACAAATCAACTGTACATTTCGGTGTTCCTCAAGGTTCCGTTTTAGGAACACTATTGTTTTCACTATATATTTTACCTCTTGAGGATGTCATTCAAAAACATAATGTTAACATTCACTGCTATGCGGATGATACACAGCTGTACATTTCAATGAAACATGGTGAAGCCCCAAAATTGCCCTCACTGGAAGCCTGTGTTTCAGGCATAAGGAAGTGGATGGCTGCAAACTTTCTACTTTTAAACTTGGACAAAACAGAGATGCTTGTTCTAGGTCCCAAGAAAAAAAGAGATCTTCGGTTGTATCTGACAATTAATCTTGATGGTTGTACAGTCGTCTCAAATAAAACTGTGAAAGACCTCGGCGTTACTCTGGACCCTGATCTCTCTTTTGACAAACATATCAAGACTGTTTCAAGGACAGCTTTTTTCCATCTACGTAACATTGCAAAAATCTGAAATGTTTGGTCCAAAAATGATGCAGAAAAATGTATCCATGCTTTTGTCACTTCTAGGTTAGACTACTGCAATGCTCTACTTTCCGGCCACCGGATAAAGCACTAAATAAATTTCAGTTAGTGCTAAATACGGCTGGTAGAATCCTGACTAGAACCCCAAAAAAATGTATCATATTACTCCAGTGCTAGCCTCCCTACACTGGCTTCCTGTCAAGGCAAGGGCTGATTTCAAGGTTTTACTGCTAACCTACAAAGCATTACATGGGCTTGCTCCTACCTATCTTTCTGATTTGGTCCTGCCATACATACCTACACGTACAAGACACAGGCCTCCTAATTGTCCCTCAAATTTCTAAGCAAACAGCAAGAGGCAGGGCTTTCTCCAGTAGAGCTCCATTTTTATGGAATGGTCTGCCTAGCCATGTGAGAGACACAGACGGTCTCAACCTTTAAGTGTTTATTGAAGACTCATCTCTTTAGTAGGTTCTATGATTAAGTGTAGTCTGGCCCAGGAGTGTGAAGGTGAACAGAAAGGCACTGGAGAAACGAACCGCCCTTGCTTTCTCTGCCTGGCCGGTTCACCTCTCTCCACTGGGATTCTCTGCCTCTAACCCTATTACAGGGGCTGAGTCACTGGCTTACTGGTGCTCTTCCATGCCATCCCTAGGAGGAGTGTGTCACTTGAGTGGGTTGAGTCACTGACGTGGTCTTCCTGTCTGGGTTGGCACCGCCCCCCCCCCCCCTTGGGTTGTACAGTGGCGGAGATCTTTGTGGGCTATACTCGGCCTTGTCTCAAGATGGTAAGTAAGTTGGTGGTTGAAGATATCCCTCTAGTGGTGTGGGGGCAGTGCTTTGGCAAAGTGAATGGGGTTATATCCTGCCTTTTTGGCCCTGTCTGGGGGTATCATCGGATTGGGCCACAGTGTCTCCTGACCCCTCCTGTCTCAGCCTCCAGTATTTATGCTGCATTAGTTTATGTGTCGGGGGGCTAGGGTCAGTCTGTTATATCTGGAGTATTTCTCCTGTCTTATCTGGTGTCCTGCGTGAATTTAAGTATGCTCTCTCTAATTCTCTCTTTCTCTCTTTCTTTCTTTCTTTCTCTCTCTTGGAGGACCTGAGCCCTAGGACCATGCCTCAGGACTACCTGGCATGATGACTCCTTGCTGTCCCCAGTCCACCTGGCCGTGCTGCTGCTCCATTTTCAACTATTCTGCCTGCGGCTATGGAACCCTGACCTGTTCACCGGACGTGCTACCTGTCCAAGACCTGCTGTTTTCAACTCTCTAGAGACAGCAGGAGCGGTAGAGATACTCTCAATGATCGGCTATTAAAAGCAAACTGACTTTTACTCCTGAGCTGCTGACCTATTGCACCCTCGACAACTACTGTGATTATTATTATTTGACTATGCTGGTCATTTATGAACATTTGAACATCTTGGCCATGTTCTGTTATAATCTCCACCCGGCACAGCCAGAAGAGCCACCCCTCATAGCCTGGTTCCTCTCTAGGCTTCTTCCTAGGTTCTGGCCTTTCTATGGAGTTTTTCCTAGCCACCGTGCTTCTACACCTGCATTGCTTGCTATTTGGGGTTTTAGGCTGAGTTTCTGTACAACACTTTGAGATATCTGCTGATATAAGAAGGGCTATATAAATAAATTTGATTTGAAACGACAGTCTGTCATTATTTTAAGATATGAAGGTCAGTCAATCAGAAACATTTCAAGAACTTTGAAAGTTTCTTCAAGTGCAGTTGCAAAAACCATTAGGCACTATGATGAAACTGGCTCTCATGAGGACCACATCAGGAAAGAAAGACTCAGAGTTATTTATTTATTTAACCTTTATTTAACTAGGCAAGTCAGTTAAGATCAAATTGTTATTAACAATGATGGCCTACCAAAAGGCAAAAAGCCTCCTGCAGGGACGGGGACTGGGATTAAAAACTAAATAAAAATACAGGACAAAACACACATCACGACAAGAGAGACACCACAACACTAAATAAAGAGTTACCTCTGCTGCAGAGGATAAGTTCATTAGAGTACCCAGCCTCAGAAATTGCAGTCCAAATAAATCTTTCACAGAGTTCAAGTAACAGACACATCTCTTCATCAACTGTTCAGAGGAGACTGCGTGAATCAGACCTTCATGATCAAAATTCTGCAAAGAAACCACTACTAAGGGATAAATGACACAACAGGGCTATAAGGGTTATTTGACCAAGAAGGAGGGTGATGGAGTGCTGCATCAGATGACCTCGCCTCCACAATCACCCGACCTCAACCCAATTGAGATGGTTGGGATAAGTCAGACCGCAGAGTGAAGGAAAAGAAGCCAACAAGTGCTCAGCATATGTGGGAACTCCTTCAAGACTGTTAGAAAAGCATTCCAGGAGAAGATGGTTGAGAGAATGCCAAGGGTGTGCAAAACTGTCATCGAGGCAATGCATAGCTACTTAGAAGAATCTAAAAATCTAAAATATATTTTCAATTTGTTTAACACTTTTTTGGTTACTACATGATTCCATACATGCTATTTCATGGTTGTGATGCCTTCACTATTATTCTACAATGTAGAAAATAGTCCAAATAACAAAAACTCTGGGTAGGTGTGTCCAAACCTTTGACTGGTACTATATATATTTATACTCCGGGCATCCTAATATTTCTACATATATCTTAATTCCATTATTTTACTTTTTAGATGTGTCTGTATTGTTGTGTATTGTTAGATATTACTGCACTGTTGGAGTTAGCAACACAAGAATTTCACTTCACCTGCTAAATATGTGTATGTGACCAATAATAAGTAGAGTTTTGATTAAGTGTTCTTTGGAGTATGTATAGTTCTGTAGTGCGTGATGTGTAATCTCCTCAGTGGTATTCAAGCCCTATAGCTGCCCCCAATGTCACCCCATGTTTGTTTTTAAAAAACGTTATTTAACTAGGTAAGTCAGTTAAGAACAAATTATTATTTACAATGACAGCCTACCCCAGACAATGCTGGGCCAATTGTGCACCTCTCTATGGGACTCCCAATCACAGCTGGTTGTGATATAGCCTGTATTTGAACCATAGTGTCTGTAGTGACACCTCTAGCACTGAGGTGCAGTGCCTTAGTACCCTGCTCCACTCGGGAGTCCAGAATGCTTCAGTCTGTTTTTCCCTGGTCACTACTACCTCATTGCATGGTATAGTTGTATCAGTAATGGTTTTGGATAAAGATATAAAGTGCATGGCAAGAGTTAGATAACTAACTTTCAATGATATGGCTGTTCCTCTCAGACACTCTACAGACTCTTTACAATGCCTCAGCAGCAGCAGCTTACTCTGATCTTTACACTTTTACTCCACAGCTCTGAGTTTAAAAGTCATGTTGCTATTTTGGCTCAATCCCTGACCTCTGCCCTTCCCAGCTGGGACATGTCCCTCTAGCCCACAGGAGGCCCTGCCCTATTGGCTGAGCATGGCTGTCAATCAGAAGGTGAAGTGCCCTCATTGGTGGAGAACAGTGGAGGACTGGCAGCTACACAGGGCCACATTCCAGGGTGATATAGAAGGTGTGGTAAGAGTCACTTGGGGCTGTTGGTCTCAGAGTGTGTGTACTATAAGGGAGGGCTGTGGTTCCTGTGTTTGGTTAAAGGAACTTAAACATGACTACTGCCCATAAGTTGGTGATCGTCCGTCATGGCGAGAGTGAGTGGAACCAGTACAACAAATTCTGTGGATGGTTTGATGCCGAGCTCAGCGAGAAGGGCCTGGAGGAGGCCAAGAGTGGTGCTAAGGCCATCAAGGAGGCTGGCATGAAGTTTGACATCTGCCACACCTCCGTGCTGAAGCGGGCCGTCAAGACCCTGTGGACCATCCTGGAAGGCACAGACCAGATGTGGCTGCCCGTGTACCGCACATGGCGTCTGAACGAGCGCCACTATGGCGGCCTGACAGGTCTTAACAAGGCAGAGACAGCCGAGAAGCATGGAGAGGAGCAGGTCAAGATCTGGCGTCGCTCCTTCGACACCCCCCCTCCCCCAATGGAACACAACCACGCCTACCACAAGATCATCAGTGAGGTAGGAGGAGTGGTGTTGGAGTATTGGTGGTGCTAGTACTACACAAAACACACCTGTGATTCAAGTTAAGTGTGTGATTGATGATATAGAATAATAACACCTGACTTTGAAAAGTAAAACTCCCCTAGAATATGCACAAGTTTTACAAGAAAACCAGGCAACATGAGGATATCTATGACTTGCTCAGGAGATCTACAAGACTAAGACCTGCAGGTCTCATTTGAAGTAAAACACCATTGAATGAATGGAACAGCATTGAATTAAATTATATGACTTCTCATGTATGACTACTTGTATGAGCCTAAACATGGACTGTAAAACTGCAACATGTACACTTGAGTTACTAAGTAAGCTCTGCCAGGTTTAATTTGCAGACCTCTAGTATGTTACATCACACATGTCAGCACCTGCTGTTGTGAAGATACATTTGAGCAGTGTAACCCAACATGATGATACATTTGAGCAGTGTAACCCAACATGATGATACATTTGAGCAGTACAACTCAACATGCTGTTCTGTCCTCCCACCAGTCAAGGCGCTACAAGGGCTTGAAGCCCGGTGAGCTGCCCACATGTGAGTCCCTGAAGGACACCATTGCCCGCGCCCTGCCCTACTGGAACGATGTCATCGCACCTGAGATCAAGGCCGGCAAGAACGTCATCATCGCTGCACATGGCAACAGCCTCCGCGGAATTGTCAAGCACTTAGAGGGTGAGTATTATGGGCTGCTGTGTTAGCTGGTAACAGACAGAGAGCGAGGGTGGGCGAGAAGGGGGAAAGGGAGAGAGGAGAGGACATGGAGAGAGAGTGGTACAACTAACATAGAAGATGACAAACACACAAGGCAGGAGGGAACATGGGATCGCTTGGAAATGAGAGTACTTGAGGGAAAAGGTTAGAGATAATGTTTCACAAGGCATGTCCAGTATGGCATGGAGTCAAACATCACTCACAACACAGATCTAACAGATGCATGGCCTCTGGACAGATTGAAGCGGGGATCTAGCCTCCCTTGAGGTTCTTGAGAGCAGCCAAGGAAGTGAAAAAAGAGAAGTCCATTTGAGCAGCAGCAAGAGATAACTAAAATAGACTGAATGACACTGAAGAGGTACATTGACAAAAATGAAAACGAACACGCACCTGTGCGAAAGAGACACTATAATAGAGTAGCAGAGGCACACAAGGTCTTATCTGAACTTGCTAAACATAAAGAATCTCGTTGACAAGTTTAATGGGCTTAGTAGCCTCAAATGCAGAGAACTTGCCTACGAATGTGTACATCAAAACAATATTCCTGTCCCAGACAACTGGTCAAGAAATGGAAGGATAAGTGATATTGAACAGAGATCTACTGTATATGTTAAGACATACAATATACCACACCCCCATTCCATGAATTAAACTTTGACCTACCAGCACCATCATTTACTGTCACAGGACACCATCACCTAGCGTCACAGGACACCTTCACCCATTTACCCCAAGGCGGCTCAATTTACCACATACCCCACACAAGCTGTTTTCAAAACTGTTATGTATACATGAATTATAATTACACACAACATCCTGAAATATATGTAGATATCTTTGTTAGAAATAATATTATGTTTCCCTTGACGTAGTGATGCTGAATGTAAAAAATGGCTCAATTTACCTCACTCTCCCATACAGATGTAGGGGCTGGCTGTACACAGTAAATTCCTAATAAGCTGTTGATTGTTTGTGGGTCACTGAGAATGTAACAGCTGGACCTATAGGCATGGTACATCACAAGCACCCAGTCACATACATAGAGTACACACACGCACATTCCCAGCAATCGATAAATAACTGTGGCTCTCTCCCTGGAGCTCAGACCAACACAGTGGAAAGGCCATGGGTGCGGTCCGTTACGGGCACGACCTTTCTGCAGAAAGGTTTTGCATTCTCTAGGAGTGGTGGGACCAGGGTGATGCAGACAGGGTTTCAGAGGGAGAGACGAGGACAGAGGGAATGATCAGGGAAAGGACAAGGGAACAAGCTACTTATTTCCCCCCTGAAAGAGGAGTATGGATGACCTCGCCTGTTGAAGGGCACCAAATGTTTATTTTGTAAAGAGAGCTGTGTAGTGGTGTTACGAATCCCTTTTGGCCCGACAGTCTAGGGGGGATGGTAATGAGACCCGTAACATAACTCATGTAAATTATAATTGTGACAAAGTGTGAACGTAATAACCAGGACAACTGAAATCTACCGTCAAACTCAAGGTTTATTTGATAAACACACGGTAATGGGGGAAGCAGGAAAAGGGGCTGAGCTGGACCCAAGGAAAGAAACAATAAGTATTCAAAACACCCCTAAGCTAGACTAGCCTATTTCAACAACAGCTAACTAACCAAAATACAGTGGGTGGTCCGCCCAGTTCTAACTAGTGTATTTTAACAAAGTTTACCTACGGGTAGTGTATGCCCATGGGCGACTTGTCTTGGTGTCCCCTTTTCCCACCAGCAACAAACACCATAACCAAAACAATACTCACAGGTGATGACAAAGTGCTATGGAGGTGCTCAAACAAAAGAGAGGTTAATTAATACACAGAGAGCGAGCGAAGAACAGAGATCTACCAACATGGCATTTACAAAGAGATTGAGCTACTGAAAACTATACAGAACAGAGCTCTATCAACATGGCATTTACAAAGAGATTGAGCTCTAGAGCAAACCAATGATGGGGTTTTTAAACCATGGGGAAGGAACTGTGATAGGGTAGGAAACAGGAGGAGGTGTGTCTTCTGATTGATGGGTTGATTGTTGACTGATTGGGGAGTGATGATTTTCACCTGTGAGGGGAGAAGGAGAGAAAAGAAACACACACACACAGGACACACACACAGGATACACACACAGGATAACTGTATCCGTAACAAGTGGGTACTAGCTAAAAATATACCAGCCTTCAAGGATCTGTACTTAACATCCTTAGAAAGGATTTTCCCTCCACTGGGAATACAAGTCGAATACAGTGCCTAATGTGAATTTCCTTGAACATGAATGATCAGTCTGGATTTCCCACCCTATCCTCTGTTCATTCCTAACATGTCTGTCTGTCTCAGGCATGTCCGACGCTGCCATCATGGAGTTGAACCTGCCAACATGTATACCCATCGTGTATGAGCTGGACATGAATCTGAAGCCGGTCAAGCCCATGGCCTTCCTGGGAGATGCCGAGACCGTGAAGAAGGCCATGGAGGCTGTGGCTGCCCAGGGCAAGGCTAAGAAGTAAGCTAGCCTGGACACGTCAAGAGGGAGAGAAAGTGACTGTCCCCCCCATCCTTTACTATCATCCACTCACTCCATCTCCCCATTCACCTGCAGTCCATTCCATCCTGGGATAAATGCTCTCTTTGGTTGTGGAAATATGCCCTGTGTAGCCACCTGTATCTGAGAGGGAACATCATAAAACCCAAATATGGTGTGATTGTTCCATAGATCTGTGCAGGTGGTACCAGTACTGCACAAGTCTTGTACACTCACACAAACACAGACTCTTGTGGAGTGTCACAGTCCCACTGTAGGATTGGTGAAGCCCTGTGTTAAGGCACCATACTCTGACACAACAAATAAAGAAACCACCTTTTTGTCTACACCGGTTTCTGCTTTTATCTTTCTTCCATTTGGGTTCTGATGTTTTTCCTCCTATTACATTTGGGCCTAATCTTTTTCATCCCCTTCCTCTCTCACTTCCCCTTTTCTCTTCTCTTCTACTATTCCATTACCTACCTACCTTCCCCCTCTCCCTTCATGGGTAATTCAGTGGTATCATGACGGCAGCGGCGGTGCTGTGTAATCTTATCCAGGGGGCAGAGTGGAGTGTGGCGGGGAGGAGAGCGAGAAGAGGAGGGTCACTGAGTTTGTTTTGGCAGCATTCCCATGGTGCAGGAGCACGTCATCTGACTCTGTCCCTCCTCAGTACAGACAGAGTATGCTGGCTCAGGGCCAGGGCCACATTTAGCAGGGGGTAGGGGAGAGGGTGTGTGGGTGAGGTTGGGTGTGGGTGGATGGGTGTGTAAAGGGATTTAGGGTTGAGCTACTAAGTCAGTGTGTGTGTGAAGGGGTTTAGGGAGTGAGCTACTAAGTCAGTGTGTGTGTGAAGGGTTTTAGGGGTGAGCTACTAAGTCAGTGTGTGTGAAGGGGTTTAGGGAGGGAGCTACTAAGTCAGTGTGTGTGGTACTTTCATTATGCCTTTACAATAGTTCTAATTCAAGGCCATCAATAATGACTAAACCCAGACCTTAATGTAATCAGCAACATTAATGGACAAATCAACTACCACCTGTACTGAGATTAGATGACTGGGTCAGAGAAGGGGGCACTAAAAGGAATTGCCTTTAGGTTAGATTAAACACAAATTCTATCAAACCAAGAGCAGGGACAGCAGTAAGATAACACTATACACTGACTAGTCTGGATCTCAAACACAAGGTTGGTCTGAATTGGCTAAATCAAATTATACTCCTTAATTAGAAAATGTTTAATTAAATTCCCAACTACAACCAACTGGTTATAAGACAGTGTGTTGTAAGGCATTCATATGTTCTATTTCAATGTCTAAATGAATCTTTTCCAATCAATCCTGCTTCAAAAATAGGTATTTATATCTAGTCTAATTGCATTGAATAAAATCCTTAATTTAAAGTGAAAATTATTTAGTCCAATAATCATATATCAAGTCACAGGACTGTCTTTTCTCACATTTTCAAAGATTAAACAAGGTTATAATGTTGAATGTGTTAGAGTAGGCATAAGCTAAGTGCTACTAACAGTCAAATACAGAGACTGATATTGAAGTAAATACCATTGACCAGAGGAGGCTGGTAGGGGGAGCTATAGGAGGACAGGCTCATTGTAATGTCTGGAATGGCATTAATGGAACGGAGTGAAACGTGGTTTCCATATGTTTGATGTGTTTGATACCATTCCATAAATTCCATTCCAGCCATTACAATGAGCCCGTCTTCCTATAGCTCCTCCCACCAGCCTCTGTCACAGACATTCTATTTATAATCTATAGGAGAGATGAGGGTACCCTCTAGTGGTAAGAATCAATCTTACATCTCAACAGAAGGAGAGTACACAAGTGTTACCATTTCATGAAATTTCACGATAATGTCCTGAAACCCAATCCAGTAGAGATGGCATTTACCAATATGCATGTTGCACACTGACCTTTTTCTTGACCTATGTTCAAGCCACCATCTGATCTTTATCCAATTGATTAAGCCAAGATCGGATGGTAAAGGCTTCAGTGTATAAAGGACAGAGTAGCCTATTTTACTCTAACCACTTACTGCACTGTGACTGCAATCTTTATTTCGTATCGGCATTTTTTTTTTAGAAGGGACAACCTGCAGACGGCTACGACACAGAAACATTTCCAAAAGGCCAGGGGTTGGTTGCACCAGATGAAAGTCAAGTTGCAATTTACCCTTTTCCATGACCATTTCCATGTTGTTTAGGTTTCCACCTGTTTTGGTTCAACATGTTCTAAATGTCTGTGTGGGGACCAAGAGGCAGCTGAGCCCTTAGAGATCCTATAAAAGTACTCCTAATTCAATGGCTGAGCCCAACAGGTTGCCATGCAACCAGCATCCACCAGTGGGAGCTATTTCCCCAGTGATGCTCACTGCGGCAGAGAAAATGCATCTGAAGAGACCAGTCTGTTAATGCTCAAATGATCTCAGTGTAGATCTCATCAAATCTAATAGCACAGATTTGAAATGGTCTTCTAATTAAGACAGTGTCAGACAGTGCTGTTATTGTTTTGTTTGCAGATACTATTCATGTGGAAACACTGTAGGTTGTCTAAATTCTTTGACATGAATAAATGTTCCCATCCCTAAAGGTATGTAAGTCTAACCATTTTTGCCATGCATACTGTAACATAGTTGCAAAGGTCATAGGGAAAACCTATGCTTCAGACACAGACAGATTCCACCTTCCTGAGGTGAATTTAAGCGGTAGGGATGTGTCTCTACATGCCTGTCTGGAAGGCAGATGGGGCTGACAGAACACTCCAATGCTTCAACTTCTCATAGGCTACTGTACAACAGACATGCACACGCACGTGCACACACACACCTTGGTTTTACCTGAGTATTTAGGCCTGCCTGAGTCATCCTAGTTTTCCCATCTGGAACATTCTTAAAGCTGGAGGTGTTAAGTAAACCAGCGATACTAAACCTTCTGCAACAATGAGTTTAACAGTGACACACTGGCATGAGTCATGCATTCTTTCTACATCCTCTGTTGTATCCCTATGAGAGGTCCATGTAGCACTGTGTGTATTAAATTCTATCCCTCCCTGCACCAACTCTTGAGACAATAGTCACCAAATCTACCACATACAAAGGCCTCAACCCTCTACCCTTCTGCTATTAAAATGTAGCATACAATTGTGATACACAGACATAGTAACCTATTCAGAATAAAAACAATGTTTATTCAAAGCACTTTCTTACCAACCCAGGCCATTTTATGTGCTCCAAAACAGTGTAGTAATAGTGTATCACAGAATAATGAACACAATCAGAATATACACAACAGAGACTGAAACAACTTCTGGAGTCGTCTCCAACATTAATGATAGTGTGTCTAAACGACAGAGAGTATGTGCCTGGATTGTGTGAACATACCTCTGTCACTGCTCTCTGTGTGTGTTTAGCATGTGTATGGACCTCAGCCGGGGTGTGGGAGGGTGCTCCAGCTCCAGACAGGAGCCGCATGGGATCAAAACAGCTAGGATGGAGGGCCCTGAGGTGGGGGCATCGCACATCAGAACCCTGGAGCCTCCATCCCACCAACCCCTCCTTCTGCCCATCCCGGCTAACAGTCCGCTAAATGCCAACCTCATTAGGACCCATAGGGGCCCTCTCCAGGTCTGGGGCGGCCAACGGCCACATAGGATTAGCCAGAGCTGCCTGCCATTGTCAAGGGCAGACATAGCTCAACCCCCCCCCCCACTCACTCCCCCATTTAATACACAACTACAGTCATCAGGAAGGAAAGGACAAAGGCTGGATTATACCCCTTGAGCCCTCTACCTCTAAACAACCTTGGGGAGGGGCGAGAGCATGAGTAAGAAAGACTATTGTGAGTGAACATTGGACTTATCCTATAATAAACCACACAATACCAAACACTTGTTACAGTACCAGTCAAACGTTTTAGAACACCTACTCATTCAAGGGTTTTTATTTATTTTAACAATTTTCTACAATGTAGAATAATAGTGAAGACATCAAACTATGAAATAACACATATGGAATCATGTAGTAACCAAAAAAGTGTTAAACAAATCAAAATATATTTTATATTTGAGATTCTTCAAATAGCCACCCTTTGCCTTGATGACAGCTTTGCACACTCTTGGCATTCTCTCAACCAGCTTCATGAGGTAGTCACCTGTAATGCATTTCAATTAACAGGTGTGCCTTGTTAAAAGTTTATTTGTGGAATTTCTTTCCTTCTGGATGCGTTTGAGCCAATCAGTTGTGTTGTGACAAGGTAGGGGTGGTATACAGAAGATAGCCCTATTTGGTAAAAGACCAAGTCCATATTATGATAAAAACAGCTCAAATAAGCAAAGAGAAATGACAGTCCATCATTACTTTAAGACATGTAGGTCAGTCAATACAGACCATTTCAAGAACTTTGAAAGTGCAGTCGCAAAAACCATCAAGCCCTATGATGAAACTGGCCCTTATGAGGACCTCCACATGAATGGAAGACCCAGAGTTACCTCTGCTGCAGAGAATAAGTTCATTCGAGTTACCAGCCTCAGAAATTGCAGCCCAAATAATTGCTTCAAAGAGTTCAAGTAACAGATACATGTAAACATCAACTGTTCATAGGAGACTGTGTCAATCAGGCCTTCATGGTCAAATTTCTGCAAATAAACCAGTACATAAGAACACCAATAAGAAGAAGAGTCTTGCTTGGGCCAAGAAACACGAGCAATTGACATTAGACAGGTGGAAATGTGTCCTTTGGTCTGGAGTCCAAATTGGAGATTTTTGGTTCCGACCGCCGTGTCTTTGTGAGACGTCGTTTGGGTAAACGCAAGGAGGTGGTGTTATGGTGTGGGGGTGCTTTGTGTGTGACACTGTCTGTAATTTATTTCGATTTCAAGGCACACTTAACCAGCATGGCTACCACAGCATTTTGCAGTGATACACCATCCCATCTGGTTTGTGCTTATTGGGTCTATCATCTGTTTTTCAACAGGACAATGACCCAACACACCAACAGGTTATGTAATGGCTATTTTACCAAGAAGGAGAACGATGGAGTGCTGCATCAGATGACCTGGCCTCCACAATCCCCCAACCTCAACCAAATTGAGATGGTTTGGACCGCAGTCGGACCGCAAAAGTGAATGAAAAGAAGCCAACAAGTGCTCAGCATGTGTGAAAAGCATTCCAGGTGAAGCTGGTTGAGAGAATGCAAAGAATGTGCAAAGATGTCATCAAGGCTAAGGGTGGCTACTTTGAAGAATCTCAAATATCAAATATATTTTGATTTGTTTAGCACTTTTTTGGTTACTACATGATTCCATATGTGTTATTTCATAGTTTTGTTGTCTTCACTATTATTATACAATGTAGAAAATAGTCCAAATAAAGAAAAACCCTTGAATGAATAGGTGTTCTAAAACTTTTGACCGATAGTATATATCAGCTGTACTAGGCTACATACGCTTCCCTCCATATTTATTTGGACAGTGAAGTCAAAATGTCTACATTTATTTATTTTATATTTAACCTATACTGAAGCATTTTGGATTTGAGATGAAATGTTTCATATGAGGCGACAGAACAGAATGGCACCTTTTATTTTAGGGTATTTTCATATACAGTGCCTTCGGAAAGTATTCAGACCCCTTGACTTTTTCCACATTTTGGTAGGTTTCAGCCTTATTCTAAAATTGATAAAATTGTTTTTTCCCCCTCATCAATCAATACACAATGCCCCATAATGACAAAGCAAAAATAAATGTTTGCTAATTTATAAAAAATAAAAAAAACTGAAACATAACATTTACATAAGTATTCAGACCCTTTACTCAGTACTTTGTTGAAGCACCTTTGGCGTGATTGCAGCCTCAAGTCTTCTTTGGTATGACGCTACAAGCTTGGCACACCTGTATTTGGGGAGTTTGTCCCATTCTTCTCTGCAGATATTCTCGAGCTCTGTCAGGTTAGATGGGGAGTATTGCTGTACAGCTATTTTTAGGTCTCTCCAGAGATGTTCTATCGAGTTCAAGTCTGGGCTCTGACTGGACCACTCAAGGACATTCAGAGACCACTCCTGCGTTGTCTTGGCTGTGTGGTTGGCTGTGTGGTTAGGGTCATTGTCCTGTTGGAAGGTGAACATTCTCCCCAGTCTGAGGTCCTGAGCGCTCTGGAGCAGGTTTTCTTCAAGGATCTCTCCATACTTTGCTCCGTTCATCTTTCATCTGGAACGAATTGCAAAAATCTCTGAAGCTGGAGACTTATATCTCCCTCTCTAACTTTAAGCATCAGCTGTCAGAGCAGCTTACCAATCACTATACCTGTACACAGACAATCTGTAAATACCCCACCCAACTACCTCACCCCCATATTGTTATTTACAGTGCCTTGCGAAAGTATTTGGCCTCCTTGAACTTTGCGACCTTTTGCCACATTTCAGGCTTCAAACATAAAGATATAAAACTGTATTTTTTTGTGAAGAATCAACAACAAGTGGGACACAATCATGAAGTGGAACGACATTTATTGGATATTTCAAACTTTTTTAACAAATCAAAAACTGAAAAATTGGGCGTGCAAAATTATTCAGCCCCTTTACTTTCAGTGCAGCAAACTCTCTCCAGAAGTTCAGTGAGGATCTCTGAATGATCCAATGTTGACCTAAATGACTAATGATGATAAATACAATCCACCTGTGTGTAATCAAGTCTCCGTATAAATGCACCTGCACTGTGATTGTCTCAGAGGTCCGTTAAAAGCGCAGAGAGCATCATGAAGAACAAGGAATACACCAGGCAGGTCCGAGATACTGTTGTGAAGAAGTTTAAAGCCGGATTTGGATACAAAAAGATTTCCCAAGCTTTAAACATCCCAAGGAGCACTGTGCAAGCGATAATATTGAAATGGAAGGAGTATCAGACCACTGCAAATCTACGAAGACCTGGCCGTCCCTCTAAACTTTCAGCTCATACAATGAGAAGACTGATCAGAGATGCAGCCAAGAGGCCCATGATCACTCTGGATGAACTGCAGAGATCTACAGCTGAGGTGGGAGACTCTGTCCATAAGACAACAATCAGTCGTATATTGCACAAATCTGGCCTTTATGGAAGAGTGGCAAGAAGAAAGCCATTTCTTAAAGATATCCATAAAAAGTGTTGTTTAAAGTTTGCCACAAGCCACCTGGGAGACACACCAAACATGTGGAAGAAGGTGCTCTGGTCAGATGAAACCAAAATTGAACTTTTTGGCAACAATGCAAAACGTTATGTTTGGCGTAAAAGCAACACAGCTGAACACACCATCCCCACTGTCAAACATGGTGGTGGCAGCATCATGGTTTGAGCCTGCTTTTCTTCAGCAGGGACAGGGAAGATGGTTAAAATTGATGGGAAGATGGATGGAGCCAAATACAGGACCATTCTGGAAGAAAACCTGATGGAGTCTGCAAAAGACCTGAGACTGGGACGGAGATTTGTCTTCCAACAACACAATGATCCAAAACATAAAGCAACATCTACAATTGAATGGTTCAAAAATAAACATATCCAGGTATTAGAATGGCCAAGTCAAAGTCCAGACCTGAATCCAATCGAGAATCTGTGGAAAGAACTGAAAACTGCTGTTCACAAATGCTCTCCATCCAACCTCACTGAGCTCGAGCTGTTTTGCAAGGAGGAATGGAAAAAAATGTCAGTCTCTCGATGTGCAAAACTGATAGAGACATACCCCAAGCGACTTACAGCTGTAATCGCAGCAAAAGGTGGCGCTACAAAGTATTAACTTAAGGGGGCTGAATAATTTTGCACGCCCAATTTTTCAGTTTTTGATTTGTTAAAAAAGTTTGAAATATCCAATAAATGTCGTTCCACTTCATGATTGTGTCCCACTTGTTGTTGATTCTTCACAAAAAAATACAGTTTTATATCTTTATGTTTGAAGCCTGAAATGTGGCAAAAGGTCGCAAAGTTCAAGGGGGCCGAATACTTTCGCAAGGCACTGTATTTTCTTGCTCTTTTGCACCTCAGCATCTCTACTTGCACATCATCATCTGCACATCTATCACTCCAGTGTTAATGATAAATTGAAATTATTTCACCTCTATGGCCTATTTATTGCCTTACCTCCCTAATCTTCTACATTTTCACACACTATATAGATTTTTCTATTGTGTTACTGACTGTACGTTTGTTTATGTGTAACTCTGTGTTGTTTTTGTCGCACTGCTTTGCTTTATCTTGGCCAGGTTGCAGTGCGTAAATGAGAACTTGTTCTCAACTGGCCAAACAGGTTAAATAAAGGTGAAATAAAAAAATAAAAACATCTTTGCCTCGATCCTGAATAGTCTCCCAGTTTCTGCAGCTGACATACTTCCCCACAGCATGATGCTGTCACGTCTGCTCCCACTCTTCCCCCCTCTGGCTCTTGAGGGCGCCAGGCTGCCCTGCATCACTCGCTCCTATCATCTATTACGCACACCTGCCTTCTCTCGTCACACGCATCAGCGATATTGGACTCACCTGGACTCACTCATCATCTGTTTTTTACCTCCCCTATATTTGTCAGTTCCCCAGCTCTGTTCCCCGCTGCTGCATTGATTGTTTTTTGTCCGTGTTACCTGTTTGATGATTCTGTTACTGTCTCGTTCCACATTAAATGTTTTACTCCCCGTACCTGCTTCGTCTCTCCAGCGTCAACTTATGTGACAGATGCTGTCACCACCATGCTTCACCGTCGGGATGGTGCCAGGTTTCCTCCAGAAGTGACGCTTGGCATTCAGGCCAAAGAGTTCTATCTTGGTTTCATCAGACCAGAAACTCTTGCTTATCATGGTCTGAGAGTCTTTATGTGCCTTTTGGCAAACTCCAAGTGGGCTGTCATGTGCCTTTTTCTGAGGAGTGGTTTATGTCTGGCCACTTTACCATAAAGGCCTGATTGGTGGAGTTCTGCAGAGATGGTTGTCCTTCTGGAAGGTTCTCCCATCTCCACAGAGGAACTCTAGAGCTCAGTCAGAGTGACCATCGGTTTCTTGGTCACCTTCCTGACCAAGGACCTTCTCCAAGACCGCGAGTGCTGAAGTGCGTAGCGCGTAACCATCTGTCCTCGGTTGCAACACTCAAAACCAAACTGCCTCTGGAAGCAACATCAGCACAAGAACTGTTAGTCGGGAGCTTCTTGAAATGGGTGGAGGAGGAATAATGGTCTGGTGCTGTTGTTCTTGGTTCGGGCTAGGTCCCTTAGTTCCAGTGAAGGGACATTTTAACGCTACAACATACAATTACATTTTAGATGATTCTGTGCTTCCAACTTTGTGGCAACAGTTTGGGGAAGGTCATTTCTTGTTTCAGCATGACAATGCACCCATGCACAAAGCAAGGTCCATACAAAAATGGTTTGTTGAGATCAGTGTGGAAGAACTTGACTGGCCTGCACAGAGCCCTGACCTCAGCCCCATCAAACACCTTTGGGATGAATTGGAAAGCTGACTGCGACCCAGGTCTAATCGCCCAACATCACTGCCAACCTCACTAATGCTCTTGTGGCTGAATGGAAGCAAGTCCCCCCCAGCAGTATTCCAACATCTAGTGGAAAGCCTTCCCAGAAGAGTGGAGGCTGTTATAGCAGCAAAGGGGGGACCAGCTCCATATTAATGCACATGATTTTGGAATGAGATGTTCGACGAACATAGAGTACCAGTCAAAAGTTTGGACACACCTACTCATCGAAATGTATGTTTTTATTTGTACTATCTTCTACATTGTAGAATAATAGTGAAGACAACAAAACTATGAAATAACACATATGGAATCATGCAGTAAGCAAAAAAGTGTTAAACAAATCAAAATATATTTTTATATTTGAGATTCTTCAAAGTAGCCACCCTTAGCCTTGATGACAGCTTTGCACACTCTTGGCATTATCTCAACCAGCTTCATGAGGAATGCTTTTCCAACAGTCTTGAAGGAGTTCCCACATATGCTGAGCACTTGTTGGTTGCTTTTCCTTCACTCTGCAGTCCAACTCATCCCAAACCATCTCAGTTGGGTTAAGGTCGGTCCAGGTCATCTGATGCAGCACTCTATCGTTCTCCTTCTTGGTCAAATAGCTCTTACACAGCCTGGAGGCGTGTTGGGTCATTGTCCTGTTGAAAAACAAATGATAGTCCCTAAGCACAAACCAGATGGGATGGCGTATCACTGCAGAATGCTGTGGTAGCCATGCTGGTTAAGTGCGCCTTGAATTCTAAATAAATCACACAGTGTCACCAGCAAAGCACCCCCACACCATCACATCTCCTCCTCCATGCTTCACGGTGGGAACCACACATGCAGAGATCATCCGTTCATCTACTCCGTGTCTCACAAGACACAGCGGTTGGAACCAAAAATCTCAAATCAGAACAAAGGTTTAATGTCAATTGCTTGTGTTTCTTGGCCCAGCAAGTCTCTTCTTATTGCTGTCCTGCAGTAGTGGTTTATTTGCAGCAATTCGACCATGAAAGCCTGATTCACACAGTCTCCTCTGAACAGTTGATGTTGAGATGTGTCTGTTACTTGAACTCTGTGAAGCATTTATTTGGGCTGCAATCTAAGGTGCAGTTAATTGCCTTCACGTCTCAGAACAAGCATAGACTGACGAGTTTCAGAAGAAAGTCTTTGTTTGTACCCATTTTGAGCCTGTAATCGAACCCACAAATGCTGATGCTCCAGATACTCAACTAGTCTAAAGAAGGCCAGTTTTATTGCCTCTTTAATCAGCACAACAGTTTTCAGCTGTGCTAACATAATTGCAAAAGGGTTTTCTAATGATCAATTATTCTTTTAAAATGATAAAATTGGATTAGCTAACACAATGTGCCATTGGAACACAGGTGTGATGGCTGCTGATAATGGGCCTCTGCACGCCTATGTAGATATTCCATTAAAAATCAGCCGTTTCCAGCTACAATAGTTATTTACAACTTTAACAATGTCTACACTTTATTTCTGATCAATTTGATGTTATTTGATGTTTTTTTATTTTTTATTTAAATGAGCTTTTCTTTCAAAAACAAGGATATTTCTAAAAGACCCCAAACTTTTGAACGTTAGTGTATGTTTTACCATTTAGAAATTAAAGTACTTCATGTATCTAGTCCCCTCATTTGAATAAGTCATAAGTATTTGAACCTATTCACCTATAGTGCATTAAAGTAGTCAAAAGTTTAGTATTTCGCCTTATATTCTTAGCATGCAATGACTACATTAAGCTTGTGACTCTACAAACGTGTTGGCTGCATTTGCAGTTTGAAAACAAAAGGTATGGCCCTTTCTCGAAACAAAAGGTAATGTTCAGGCAGCTATCTCTGCACAACACCACAGTATGTCCACCCCCTCCGTACCCACCCCCTCGCCTGATGGGGCACTTCAAAGATTAGAAACCAGGCAAAGGCCCCCCACACCACTCTGTTGTAACCACACCTACTTTATCCTCACAGGCCCTTCCCCTTCTTGGCTCACTAATGAACTCCAGAGGTCAGTCACTCTAACTCCACAAGCTGAGGATACAGATAGGAAAGTTTTGAGATCGACATTACTAAGAAGAAGAGATTGATACTACACTTTGCATAATCTAAGGGCCACCACTAAATCCACAGCCCCTCTCATAGTATTATCACGGTGATGTTGGTCTGATTCTAGCGAGATCAGTACACAAATTTGGATAAGGAATTTGATCTTGATTTTCACTTTGACAATTGTAGTGGACTCTGCAGGCAATGCAGCATGTATCTGGTAAGCATATATTTTTCAACCTTTACTAGATTAGTGAGTCAGTGGTCTGGCAAGAGAGCAACAGCAACATGATGACCCTGTCCCCCCTTACAGCTGACCCCTACCACCAGGGAAACGTCAGGATGACCCTGGAGAAGTCTGACCTCTGGAAGTCCTTCCACAACCTAGCAACTGAGATGATAATCACCAAACATGGCCGGTAAGATACTGTTGTTGTCAAATCAATCTTCATCATCATGGCTGGTGCCATCTCCAAACAAGCCATTGACTGAGCACATCCCATGCCTCCCATATCCCATTCATTTCTGATATGTAAATCGACAAAACATAATTGAGGTGTGTGCACTGAGGAGTACATTTCTTGCAATTCTGTAGCTTTAGCAATGCAGTGAAACTGTCTCTGCTGCTAGTATGCTTTTTTTCTTGTGTAAGAACGAGAGAGCACAGCGGTTTGGTCAGGAATTGAGAATATAATACCATTTGTGTGGGATTGTGTGTATCAGGAGGATGTTTCCTCACTGCAACGTCAGTCTATCTGGACTCCAACCCTATGCCAACTATGTCCTCATGGTGGATATGGTTCCTGTGGACAACTTCAGATACAGGGTAAGAACATGTCCACCTTCCTTCTATAATGCATCCTATATCATGTCTCATACACACATTACAATACATTTCTATTGGGAAAGGTCCTATTGATAAGCCAAACGTGTCACAATTTGGAATATAGTCAGGCATTGTTTTAAAAGGCAACAACGAGATTAAGTAAAAGACAAGCTTGCATATCAACCCCAGCAGTCAGTCTGCATACAGTCCAGACAGTGACACACTAACACCCAGCCAATCACCACACACACTGCATATCAAAGACCATTACTACTTCCTGTTTTTCTACCCCCGGCTGGAGGTCCAGCCATTTAGCACCCCACCTCCAACTCTCCCCGCTCTAATCAAAGTGAATGGGGAGCAATCACCCCTCCATGCATCCACTGGCCCTCCCCTCAGTACACTGTTGCTTTTGACCAAATGGCTCTACTGAGAGAGAGTTTTTCCTTTGTTATAGCAGTTGAAGTAAAAATGTTGGTAGATTATATGGAATGATGTACATACCTACATGATACTACTCGAGCATGCAGTGATATGCACCATAGATTCCTTACATATCTCACTGTAGAGACTGAGGGTATGTGAGTTCTTGTGGTGTCTAAATGTTGAGTCTTGTCTTGGAGTTTGTTTCACACCTGGGTAAACCACATCCCCTCCCCCCTGCTCTCTGTCTCTGTAGTGGAATAAGGGCCAGTGGGACATGGCTGGGAAAGCCGAGCCCCAACTCCCATGTCGGACGTACGTACATCCGGACTCCCCCGCCCCGGGCTCCTACTGGATGAAGCAATCTGTGTCCTTCCTCAAGCTCAAACTCACCAACAATACTCTGGACCAGCACGGTCATGTAAGTAAACCCATCTCCTTCTCTACTGGATCCCCAGCCCACGCCTCACAGCTGGAGAGTATACAGTTGTACTATCGATAAACAATACTGTTAGTTTTTAAAATGTTTTTTATATTTTTATGGGACATATAAAGAAATACAAATTACAAATTGAACAGATACATAATTGTATCCCTCTATACTTATAGAAACCCCGTCCCTTTAACAACAAAAGCAGCATACAAAAATAAAATACATTTACGATGGGGAATAATAATATATAAATATGCACACAAGTACACATACACAAAAATAAAAAAACATCACTATCCCTTCCTTCCCACACCCTTCCGTATCCCGTTGGCCAAAATTCTTACTCCTGAACAATAGAAGGCAACTGTTCAAAAAAGGAAATGAAAGGCTGCCATCTCAAGAAAAAGTTATGAGTACATCCTCTGAGTGTATTTCATTTTTTCTAAGTGTAGAAAAGACATTAGATCTTTCAACCAGGATGATGCAGTGGGAGGTTTGAAGGATTCCCAGTTAAGCAAGATCTGCCAGCGGGCTATAAGGGAGGCAAACGCTACAATGTCCGCTTTACTTTTAGTGAGACTAGACAACAAAGATGGAACTCCAGATATAGCTATTAGAGGAAACAATGCTGTTAGTTCACTACACCTGTGTTGTATCTGTTCTGTCCCCAGATCATCCTGCACTCTATGCATCACTACATCCCACGATTCTCTGTGGTCCAGGCTGACAGTCTGTACAGTGTACGCTGGGGACACTTCCATTCCTTCTCCTTCCCAGAGACCTCCTTCACTGCAGTCACCGCCTACCAGAACACTAAGGTCCATCTACAAACTCACGTGTTAAGAACATACAAATGGCACACCCACATAATTCACTTTTCGGGAATGAGTGTAACCTAATCTGATGTCTTCATCTCTACTCCTGCTTTCAGATCGCTAAACTGAAGATTGACCACAACCCCTTTGCTAAGGGATTCAAAGGGGAACAGCAAGATAGCAAGAGGTACATATTATTAGAATTATAACACTTGGTGCATGTGAGAATACAAGCGATAGCATATTTATTTACATGTAATTTTTTCCCCATAGGTGTCGATCCAACAAGAGTCCTGGGAATGCTACAAAGAAAGCCAAAGAAGACAACGATCCAGGAAACCAAAGTCCTCCAGGTACCAGTCAACAATATTTTACACTGTTATAATGTAAATGGTTGCCAGCCTATTGGCAGTCTCGTTGATGCAAAACCGTTTTCCCTACAGACCTCCAGACGCCAAAATTAAACTGTGAGCTAGAAGAACAGAGGATGACCCTAGGAGCCACAGAGAATGTGGTTTCGGGTAAGGAGGATCTCTTGTCCCCCTGGGCCTTGAAACAGGACCCGTCCCAGAGCCACAGCCTGCACACTGAAATACTGGAGCTCCACGACCACAGGCAGGAATACAGCACTGAGGAGCAGATGGTGCCTGGCCCTGCATCTATGTCCTACCAACCATGCAGGTACTGTACAACCACCAGGAACACTCACACGTTGTAAATTACACCTTGACTTCCATTGTTTTTAAAGAAGCACAAGGCTGACACACCACACTCATTTAGAGAGTCACTCTAACAGCCTGCACACCCACATGAGAACTAACATATGCAGAAACAGCACCCGTTATGCCAATGGAACATTCAGTGACTCATGGTTATACTTAACAGGCCATCTATGATGCAGGAAGTGGACACCTCCATACTGTGCATGAAAAAGTAGAGTGACTGATTTCATTTGTGGGTTGATGTCATGATGGCAACAACAACTAGCAGTTCATGTCAGTAACCCACTCCATATTTCTCATTGTCTCCAGATCGGTTGAGAATGGCAGACTTCTCTCTCCCTCCTCTATAGCGGAGGATGGTGAATGCAGGCGCAGCTATGAGTCTCACGTCCCAGATGTAGCCACTGTACCTGGACAGAAGATTACCAGACCTGTCCTTGTCAGGGACATGGGTCACCACCACCACACCTTGGCTCCAGCCATGCCCCAGGACTACAGAGTGTCCCCGGTCCATCTGCCCATGTCCTCCAAAACATACCCTGGGCATTTGGGTTACAGTTACCCCCTCTATGGCCACTACTCCACTGATCAGAGTATGGGTCAGTGGGCTGAGTGTGGTACTGGACAGTACTCTGGACCATACTTTCCTCACCACCTGCCCATCCTCACCAGTCAAACGCTGACCACAGACCAGGGCACCCTCCCAACTCAGTTTTTATCGTCATGGCAACATAGCGGCAGAGTGGAGCTGGAGCCAGAACTTCAGTTTGGACAATCAGGCTGATCTGACAAACAGATCAGAATAGCTGACTCAGACTCACAAAGCGAAGGACCGGGCTTTCACATGAGAGGAAACGTTGGTGATATTTGTGCATGAGGTCCAAACAAAGATATCTTAATGTGTGTTCTTTGAACTTGTTCTCTGCTATGTGTGTCAAGAGGGGTGTGTGCCATTTGCTGTTCCCAGTCGAGTCAGGCCTGCAGTCAAATTCAGCTGAAAGAGCAGAATGCTATGTCAATGCTATATACTGGACTTAATGGACTGAACCTGCTCTCCTACTGTGCTGGTGCTCCATATGAACTGCCTTTAAATGTGTGTGGACGTTCATGCTTGTCTGCTGCATGTAAAGTATGCGTGTTTGTGATAATTGAGATCAGAATATAACCAAACCTACTGGGTACAGACGTCAGATTAATATGTTTTGATTTAGATTTGGTTGAGTTGTCAACGAAAGTGAATTCAATGTGAAATAAACTAAATATTTCACCATGTCACTGATTTAGGTTAAAGGAATGCGAAATTCCCTTATGTTGATGACTTTCCCCCAAATCCAATCCGTTTCCACGTTGATTCAGCGTCATCACATTGAATGTTTGGTTTAAATTATGTGGGAACAATGTTGATTCAACTAGTTTTTGACCAGTGGGAAATGTCATGATATTCCAAAATAAATACAATTCAGAATCAACTCATATTCCCATATAGAAACATGAATCTTTATCATACATGTTGTGAATATCACAACTCTTTTCACACAAGCCATAAGTGATCCAAGGGAAGTCAATGTTTCCCAGGAGACACTGCAGGAAGAAGAGATACAGAGGGTCGTAGAGGTCAGTCCTTCACTCCCACAGAAGGGAGTCATTGTCATAGGATAGTTGGCAACGCAGAGTACAGACTGACATAGAAGGGCACCAAGATTAGTCTTTACCTCTGTAAAACCTGACAAAAGAGAGCAAGGGGGAGAGAGATGATCATAAGGCTGGCCGGGTTTTTAAGTCTGCCGCAAATATTTAATCGAGAGAGAGAGACCGTCTGCAACCAGCCAATAGGGCTTCTGGGAGCACGTTCTACACAAGGCCAGGGTCAGTGGGGCTATCATAAAGCTCCACGTCTCCTCGTCCTCCTACTGTATATACTGTGGAGATGGTTGAAATTACACTTGAGAGAAGATGAGTGAAATAGTGTTAGTTCATTCAGGAAATCAGTGGACATGGAGTTTATGGAAGTGGTCCAAAAATGGAAATTGATCCCAACTCTCAAAAAGTGGTCAGACCTATTTTATAATGTAAAGAGCTGCAATGCAATGAATACAATGTATTTCTATCCAAACATTTAAATTAAATATTCATGAACCATTTGGAAGTTATTGTATTATATATTAGCTTCAGCTAAATTGCACAAAAGTCCTGAAAACGTATTCACAGAAGATAAACTGGGTAGAAAAGTATTATTGCCCAATTGAGAGCATCCTGTCGGGCTGTATCACCGCCTGGTATGGCAACTGCACCACCCACAACTGCAGTGGTCTCCAGAAGGTGGTGCGGTCCACACAACGCATCACCGGGGGCAAACTACCTGCCCTCCAGGACACCTACAGCACTCGATGTCACAGGAAAGCCAAAAAGATCATCAAGGACAACAACCACCGGGACTGGGACAGAGACTGAAAAACAGCTTCAATCTCAAGGCCATCAGACTGTTAAACAGCCACCACTAGCACAGAGAGGCTGCTGCCTACATACAGACTTGAAATCATTAGCCACTTTAATAAATGGAACACTAGTCACTTTAATAATGCCACGTTAATAATGTCTACTACATATCTTGCATTACTCATACCGTATTCTATACTATCTATTGCATCTTAGCCAATGCCGCTCTGTCATTGCTCATCCATATATTTAGAAATTCTTAATTCCATTCCTTTACTTAGATTTGTGTGTATTAGATATTTGTTGTGGAATTGTTAGATATTACTTGTTAGATATTGCTGTTCTGTCAGAACTAGAAGCACAAGCATTTCATTACACTTGCAATAACATCTGCTGTATGTGTACTGTATGTGACCAATAAAATTTGATATGATATGATTTATTGGACTGAAGCCCATGCAAAGACTGTGAGTGACAGCTACCTGATTACAGACAATGGTTGTGATTGTCCAGGACCATTTCAAGTCTCATTGTGCCAACAAAACAATCTGTTTTAGCTGTACCTAGCCTGACAATAGCCTGAGCGGTTAAGCTCTCCGTGTGTAATCAAAACGGGCAAAAAATAGACCCCATCATTCGTTCGGTGCTTTCTGCTGCATTTGATCAAGTCAACCAAGTAGAAAATTGGATTCCTCTCCCTGGACAGGACAAATGAATGGACCAGAGTGGAGATGAGGCGGCTGCTGTCCCCACTGGCTTCAAGATGTCCACCATTGTTCCTGTGCCCAATAAAGAAAAGGTAACAGAACTAAATGACTATCACCCAATAGCACTCACGTCTGTCATCATGAAGTGCTTTGAGTGGCGAGTTAACTTCTTTGGGGGTAGGTGGCAGAATTTTCAAGTCCGGATGAAAAGCGTGCCCAGAGTAAACTGCCTGCTACTCAGGCCCAGATGCTAGGATGTGCATATTATTAGTAGATTTGGATAGAAAACACTGAAGTTTCTAAAACTGTTTGAATGATGTCTGTGAGTGTAACAGAACTCATAATGTAGGCAAAAACCTGAGATTAATGAGAAGTACATCTTTAATTCCATGCATGACAGTTGTATTTTCATCAACATTTATGATGAGTATTTCTGCAAATTGACGTGGCTCTGCACTTTCACCAGATGTTTTGGAGGCAAAACATAACAACGCGCCAATGTAAACAGAGATTTTTGGACATAAATATGAACTTTATTGAACAAAACATACATGTATTGTGTCACATGAAGTCCTATGAGTGCCATCTGATGAAGATCATCAAAGGTTAGTGATTCATTTTATCTCTATTTCTGCTTTTTGTGACTCCTCTCTTTGGCTGGAAAAATGGCTGTGGTTTTTTGTGACTAGGTACTGACCTAACATAATCACATGGTATGCTTTTGTTGTAAAGCTTTTTTTAAAATCTGACACAGCGGTTGCATTAAGGAGAAGTAGATTCTTAATTCCATGCATAACAGTTGTATTTTCATCAACATTTATGATGAGTATTTCTGTAAATTGACGAGGCTCTCTGCACTTTCACCGGATGTTTTGGAGGCAAAACATAACAATGCGCCAATGTAAAGAGATTTTTGTATATAAATATGAACTTTATCGAACAAAACATACATGTATTAGCGTCCCACGTACCCTAGAGAGGTTAAGGAAGGATCATATCACCTCCACCTTACCTGACACCCTAGACCCACTTACATTTGCATACCGCCCCAATAGATCCACAGACGATGCCACATACTCTGACAGAGCTCCAGAATTCCTCTGTGGAGATGGGAGAACCTTCCAGAAGACAACCATCTCTTCAGCACTCCACCAATCAGGCCTTTATGGTAAAGTGCCAGACTGAAACCACTCCTCAGTAAAAGGCACAAGACAGCCTGCTTGGAGTTTGCCAAAAGCGTCACGTCTGGAGGAAACCTGGAACCATCCCTACGGTTAAGTATGGTGGTAGCAGCATCATACTGTGCGGATGTTGTTCAGCGGCAGGGACTGGGAGACTTGTCAGGATCGAGGAAAAGATGAAACGAGCAAAATACAGAGAGATCATTGAGGAAAACCTGCTCCAAAACGCTCAGGACCAGACTGGGGGCGAAGGTTCACCTTCCAACAGGACATACCCAAGAAGACTCAAGGCTGTAATCGCTGCCAAAGGTACTTCAACAAAGTACTTAGTAAAGGGTGTGAATAGTAATGTTTTTTTATACATTTGCGGAAAATTCTAAAAACCTGTTTTTGCTTTGTCAATATGGGGTATTGTGTGTAGATTGATGACGGGAAAAAATGTCATCCATTTTAGAATAAGGCTGAAACTTAACAAAATGTGGAAAAAGTCCAGGGGTTTGAATACTTTCTGAATGCACTGTATATAGCCTTGTTATTGTTATTTTATTGTGATTTTACAGACTGTAAAATACCCATCACTAGCAGCCCATCACCCAGTATCCTGCCCTGAACTATTACTAACTGGCTACCACCACGTTACTCAACCCTCCAACTTAGAAGCTGCTGCCCTATGTACATAGACATGG
Source organism: Oncorhynchus clarkii lewisi (assembly GCF_045791955.1). Classification (NCBI taxonomy): domain Eukaryota; kingdom Metazoa; phylum Chordata; class Actinopteri; order Salmoniformes; family Salmonidae; genus Oncorhynchus; species Oncorhynchus clarkii. Next base: position 27,306,144 of record NC_092151.1, on the reverse strand, counting down.
ACCACTTGTTACTTTAATAATGGAACACTGGTCACTTTAATAATGTTCACATGCTGTTTTTGTCATTTCATATGCATATACTGTATTCTACTCTACTTTAATCAATACACAACTGACATTGCTCATCCTAATATTTATACATTTCTTAATTACATTATTTTACTTTGAGATTTGTGTGTATTGTTGTGAATTGTTAGATACTACTGCACTGTTGGAGCTAGGAACACAATCATTTCGCCACACCCACATTAACATCTGTTAAATATGTGTATGTGATCAATGCAATTTGATTTGATTTGAGAGAGTATGAAGGCAGAGGTGAGGAAAGGACATCAAAACATAGGCGAGACATACGACAAAGAGTTACCTTCCTTTGTTTGAAGGTGAATAAAGTATTTCCTCTCTCTCTCTCACACACACACACACACACACACACACACACACACACACACACACACACACACACACACACACACACACACACACACACACACACACACACACACACACACACATTAAGCCCAAACCAGATGGGATGGCGCATCACTGTAGAATGATGTGGCAGCCATGCTGGTTAAGTGTGCCTTGAATTCTAAATAAATCACAGACAGTGTCACCAGGAAAGCAACCCACACCATAACACCTCCTCCTCCATGCTTTACGGTGGGAAATACACATGCAGAGATTATCAGTTTACCCACACCGCGTCTCACAAAGACATGGCGGTTGGAACCAAAAATCTCCAATTTGGACTCCAGACCAAAGGACAAATTTGCACCGGTCTAATGTCCTTTACTCTTGTTTCTTGGCCCAAGCAAGTCTCTTCTTCTTATTGGTGTCTAGTACTGGTTTCTTTGCAGCAATTCGACCATGAAGCCCTGATTCACACAGTCTCCTCTGAACAGTTGATGTTTAGATGTATCTGTTACTTGAACTCTGTGAAGCATTTATCTGTTCTTGAAATGTTCCGTATTGACTGGCCTTCGTGTCTTAAAGTAATGATGGACTGTCGTTTCTCTTTGCTTATTTGAGCTGTTCTTGACATACTATGGACTTGATATTTTACCAAATAGGGCTATCTTCTGTATACCACCCCTACCTTGTCACAACACAACTGATTGGCTCAAACACATTAAGAAGGAAATAAATTCCACAAATGAACATTTAACAAGGCACACCTGTTAATTGAAATGCATTCCAGGTGACTACCTCATGAAGCTGGTTGAGAGAATGCCAAGAGTGTGCAAAGCTGTCATCAAGGCAAAGGGTGGCTACTTTGAAGAATCTCAAATATAAAACATACGTTGATTTGTTTAACACTTTTTTGATTACTGCATGATTCCATATGTGCTATTTCATAGTTGTGATGTCTTCACTATTATTCTACAATGTAGAAAAGAGTCAAATTAAAGAAAAACCCTTGAATGAGTAAGTGTTCTAAAACTTTTGACCGGTAGTGTACATACACACATGAACCTATATGGTGCTTCTACACCTGCATTGCTTGCTGTTTGGGGTTTTAGGCTGGGTTTCTGTACAGCACTTTGAGATATCAGCTGATGTACGAAGGGCTATATAAATAAATTTGATTTGATTTGATATGGACTGCCATACAGTTGCATCCTGCTCCACTATTGTAGAGGGGATAGAGCCTGCAATCTCTTTCACAGCTCCCAGGGCAGCACTCATCACTATGGGCTACACACTCCAACATGGCAGCCACAACAGTTAGCTGGAGGTTAGCTGGTAATGGAGAAAGGCCTGCATCAACCTGGTGCTTTACAGCCTGAGGAGAGGTTGACCATCAACCACAGCCTAATTCATTTAAGGAATTACCACAGAAGCCACTGCTAGTCCAAAGGAATACATTGACTTAGCCTTTAATGACTCCAATTTAATGTGGCGGAGAGCCATACTGCTAAGGAGAGAGAGAGAGCAGAGAGGTGAGGCACTTCGTTTGGAAAACTAAATAAGACAGACAGAACAATGATGCAGAACAGGACATTGAATATGTTTGCACGTGCACAGTATTCTGTAGCTCATATCCCATTTAAAGTCTTATTCAGGATAAGTTCTTTACATGCACACTTGATGTCCAGCTCATGAGTATCCCTGTATCCATGAATAAACAGAATATTCCTAATTTAAATTAATACGGGTTAAATGAATAGTAACTGAAATCTGGACACTGACTGTAGGCCTATACTCTCTCACAGGTAGTGTAATATAATATTAATTATGCATTTCTAGAAGTGAAATTATAGAACAAATGTTAATTTTGTCTTCGGGACAGGAGTGGAGAAATAGGATTTATTTCTTACAGCATCTCTTGAGAAAATGTGAATGTGCGTGTAACATGTAACACTGTTATGCAAGCAGACAGTATTTCAACCACATAAAATATGCAAACAAGACAAACTGAAGTCTTATCAGAAATGTATTTCATCGTTTTCTCAGCTTTTCATTTCCTTAAAACTGGGGAAACTGATGACATTTGGACATTTTGCACAGGAACAATCTTTCCATTATTTATAGAGTTATTGTGTTTTCTCGCAGGGTCCTAAATGAAACAGACAACTTTACCGGTGTAGATGAAAACAATATCGCTTATCAGCCATGATTTTCGAAACTGAGCATGTGCAGACTTCAAAGAAAATAAAACAGTAAACAGGATAAGCTGTTGACATGCCACAATACCCATTCTAAGATCAGCATATCCCAGACATCTTATCCAGGTTTCTCATAACTGGGATGCAAGCTTTTACATGTTATTGTAAACATGATGTTCATATGCCTCAACTCAAAAACAGATGACTTGAGTATCCCGAATAATAAGGAGATATTGGTGTGCATGTAGACGTGATCATTGATGCTGACCAGGTCAATGATGCAGGTTGGCATAGACTGCAGTGGACTGTTTCAGCTTCTTGGTGGCAACGGCGAGAATGTGGAGTAGTCGACATGCACCTGCTTGGCTGGGGAAGGACAGCAGGTAGAGACCCATGCAATTAAATGGGGGCCCATTCCTGTAAAAGGAAGGTGCAAAAGGGGAGGATGGGGAGAGGCACACAGCTGCTTCGAATTTGGCACAAAACAACACCCTCTTGTGGGTAATCACTTTTCCTGTGATCCTGAGGTACGTGTATGCAGTTAAATCTAGAACATAGGCTACTGTACCATTTGTTTCAGAAGCATATGGGCCCAGAGACAGTTACGTAATGGCCTTATTTATATCGCCGCCAGTGCAGTGACACTTTGTCCGCGAGACACCCGGCGGCAGTGGTAACCCCAGAGTTGGCCTTAGTCGAGCGCTCATATGCACCTGTTCTTGTGTATCATTGTGAGCATCTGTATCCCCCCAGTCTGCCTGGCGGCAGTGTCTGGAGATGTCATACGCCGAGCTCAAAGAGTAGACAATATCGCTTACTACCTAGGTTGCTAGAAGCAGAGGCTCTTCAGTGTAGTATGTGTTTCTAGTTCAAGGAGTCAGCCACAGATAGGGAGAGATACCGGAAGAATAGACATAGATGCAGATGTCACATCCAGTTGTATAATTTAATCTCCAAAGACCATACAACATGCATTTATTAAGGATCCCCATTACTCTTTCTGGGGTCCAGCTAAATTAAGGAAGTTATACAATTCAGATGGCATGTGGCTTGTTGGACATTCTTCCCAAATAGCCTGGTGGAGGCTGGATGCCATCTGGTTTGCATACCATCAGGCCAGAGAAGCATTGCCCTCCATCCCATCTCCTTTCCCCTCCTCCAGCACAGACCACACTCTATTCTTTCTCACCAAGAAGACCTCACAACTACCTGTCAAAATAGTTTGGAGACTGTAAAACGAAGCTGGTATTAAATCAACTGAGCATTGCTTTCCCAAAGTGTACCCTATTCAACTGAAACCTTAGATGGTTACATTTTATGTAGTAGACCTGCATGCATTAAATATACACCTAGTTTCCTGAAACCAGTCACATGTCAAAAAGACTTTACCCCAATAAAACAGATGGATACCTCATGTGAGAAGAGATTTAGACTAAACCTTGCCCTTGAAAAGTTTCTTTCTCTCTCTCTAGGTCAGCACTGTGTATGCAAGCTTTCTTTTATTAGCTCTTCATTAACATTCATTAATTGCTTCCTTTCTCCTGGGCACAGCCCCAATCAAAACTGGAACTGATAGAAATGAAGCAGAGATAGAGAGTAAATGTCCCCTGCTCCAGATACAGTCAGTCCTGCTGCAAAACATCCCACCCACCTACTCCCCTTTACCGAACACATTCCCCCCTGTCTGTTCTGAGCAGAAGAAGAGACTTATTTGGGGCACTCATTACCCTCATAGTAAAGAGGTCAGAGCAACTTAAAGAAGTAGACATACATTTTATTTACTGGTTGTGTACATAAAGGGCCATACCAGGACAGGTGTTAACCATGGGAAATATTAACACATGCAATGGTATAAGAAAATAAAAGGCACAATTTTTTATTTTGAATTAAGACGACAACACGGAGGCACTCTAAAACATGAGGGAAAAAACAGTAATACTGCTAATGCCTTTACAAAGCACGTTGATAAAACATATGTTTACCCAACTAAAACATTCATTAAAATTGGTGTATTGCTTAATCAGAGGGTTTAATATGGAGGTTGCGCAAGGAAAACCAAACTACATTTGAATGGATTGATTCCACAGAGGCAATAAAAACAAGTCTAATTCATATTTTAATGAGGAAATTTTCATTGAGACAAAGCAGCATTTGACCTGGGAGAGGCCAAGAGGTCATGCACAGAGGCCACCAGCAGGCATTTTTCCCCCTTTAAAAAAGGTCACCTTCAGTCTAATTGTTTACAAGGTTATTAAAACAAATATTAAATGCTCAATTCAACAGTTGGCTAACAAAAAACACTACAGGACATGATTGATAGTTGAACAATGGTATTACTCTACCCAATGAAAAAGCTCAGGGGGATTGATGGGCAAGCACTAGGGAAGAGACAACAGGAAGGGTAAGTCTTCTTTACAGCAGAGATCTAATGAAGCACTTTATCAGCACACTCACACCAAGACCAGAGAGCAGGACAGCTCTGGCATCACAATGTCAGTTAGACATAACCAAAGACAACCAAGTTCTCTTCTCAGGTCCTGTGCTTGACAGTCAACACTGGCTAGAGATGAGAGTCAGGGGTGTAACCAATCACCACCTTAGGGAACCCGGGGAGGAAACAGGGAAGGATTGCTTGTACTAAAGTTGCATTTTTCAGTGAAAGGCATTGATGGGGTGTCATTGGCTTGCTGCAACCATTGCCCACCTCCTGTGACCCATATCATTGGATGCATGAGGCATCCGTCTCATAGAAAAGCCCTTACCCCTCAACAGCATTTATAAGTACTCTTATAACATTGGCTATAGCCTGGTCACAGTCATGCACTTATACTACGACAAACGCCTCGCTCAGCACTCCTGAATTTATGGCACAAATTAAACAAAATATGTCTTCACATATGGCCATTTCACATGTAGTCTGGGGAAAACATAAATAACGAAACTGTCAACTAGGTCTGTGTCACTGAGGCTATGGGCTATTCCACAAGGCAGAATCCATGTGGGCTTGAACTCCTCTGTCAGCCTCTGCCTTGTCCTCCTGCCCAAGTCAGCTCAGCTTGTGTCAGTCAAGAGAGGTGTTGAGACTGATCCACACACACACACACACACACACACACACACACACACACACACACACACACACACACACACACACACACACACACACACACACACCCTCAACAAGTAATGGTCAATCTGTGTGTGTGTGTGTGTGTACGTGGCTAAGGTACCAACAGTGAATGATTGTTTGGAGAGAGACACAGTCAACTGTCTGGTTCTATCCTCAGGCCCCACTTGGAGCCCTTTATGACTTTGCTCTCCTCAGTCAGTCCATGTGATGTTCAGTCACCTCTTCTTTTTCACATTAACCTCCTCCCATCCACAATACAAAACACACAGTCCAAGCAAGCTCTCAAAAAATCTAGTATTCAAATGTAACCAAGATCAAATAAGAAATGACCAGGTAAGACATGGCGTCATGGGAGCCATGGCAACACACACAACCAACCGATGGTCTGAAAATGAAAAGACAAAGGCAAAAAACACTGACGAGCCTGTAACCAGATGGGGGAGTTTAGTTGAGTCCAGAGCTGTAAACAGTCAGAAAGCCGCACAATGGTTGGCATGACGATAACAGAGACCGCTGTCGCACAGCCCCAAGCAGGCAAGCACATAACCGTGGTGACACTGGCGGGCGGGATGGAGACAGCCAGCAGGTTTGAGTGTCTCTGTGGGGAGGGAGGGTTGGTTGGGGTCCAGGTCATTCACTCTCATCCGGATTCTGGGGGTCCATTATTTTGACATGGGTGAAGGGGAAGAGACCCCTCCGGCCATTCACCTCTCCCTCCCACTGACCGCTGATGTTCATCCTCGTCACTTTGACTATATCACCCACCTGAGGAGAAATGAAGGACAGTTGGAGTTAAGTTTTCCTTAATTCCACAGACAAATGAGGTGGACAATTTAAGATAAGTGCTAAGAGCCTCCATCACACAAAGTACTGACAGACTCATTGATCTTGCCAACCCTCCATGTATTTGACACCGTAATATGGTTGTGACAGGTCGAGCAGAAAGCCATAACTTTGGTGCTTTGCGACACTGTGCATGACCCCTATCTGCACAGACCATATGCTATTCACTCAGGATTAAATGTGGGAAGTTGTCATTGTTAAGAGGAAGATTAAAACCTAAAACGCGGAGGGCAGGCTCTAGATGTAGCAGAAAGTATGAATCAGAATGAGGCTTCAAGGACATTGAAGTCATATAGGCGTGCCATCCATAATCATAATCCTCACCTCGCATAATGAAAGAACATTGATGTACTCAACATTTGATGTACACAACCTGCTCTTTCCATGACAGATTGACCAGGTGAATACAGGTGAAAGCTATGATCTCTTATTAATGTCACTTGTTAAATCCACTTCAATAACGAAGGGGAGGAGAAAGGTTAAAGAAGTTTTAAGCCTTGAGACAATTGAGACATGGATTGTGTATCTGTGGCATTCAGAGGGTGAATGGGCAAGACAAAATATTTACGTATAGTTGAACAGGGTATCTTTGTGGGCTATATTCGGCCTTGTCTCAGGATGGTAAGTTGGTGGTTGAAGATATCCCTCTAGTGGTGTGGGGGCTGTGCTTTGGCAAAGTGGGTGGGGTTATATCCTTCCTGTTTGGCCCTGTCCGGGGGTGTCCTCAGATGGGGCCACAGTGTCTCCTGACCCCTCCTGTCTCAGCCTCCAGTATTTATGCTGGAGTAGTTTATGTGTCGGGGGGCTAGGGTCAGTTTGTTATATCTGGACTACTCCTCCTGTCCTATTCGGTGTCCTGTGTGAATTTAAGTGTGCTCTCTCTAATTCTCTCTTTCTCTCTTTCTTTCTCTCTCCCGGAGGACCTGAGCCCTAGGACCATGCCTCAGGAATACCTGACATGATGACTCCTTGCTGTCCCCAGTCCACCTGGCCGTGCCGCTGCTCCAGTTTCAACTGTTCTGCCTTATTATTATTGGACCATGCTGGTCATTTATGAACATTTGAACATCTTGGCCATGTTCTGTTATAATCTCCACCCGGCACAGCCAGAAGAGGACTGGCCACCCCACATAGCCTGGTTCCTCTCTAAGTTTCTTCCTAGGTTTTGGCCTTTCAAGGGAGTTTTTCCTAGCCACCGTGCTTCTACACCTGTATTGCTTGCTGTTTGGGGTTTTAGGCTGGGTTTCTGTACAGCACTTTTAGATATCAGCTGATGTACGAAGGGCTATATAAATACATTTGATTTGTATGGTAGTAGGTGCCAAGCCCACCGGTTTGAGTGTGTCAATAACTGCAAAGCTGCTGGGTTTTTCACACTCAACAGTTTCCCTTGTGTGTCAAGAATGATCCAACACCCAAAGCACATTGAGCCAACTTGACACAACTGTGGGAAGCATGACACCTTGTAGAGTCCATGCCCCGACGAATTAAGACTGTTCTGAGGGCAAAGGGGGGTGCAGTCCACATTAGGAAGGTGTTCTTACACTGTGTGTATAGGCTACTTGTACTTTCTTTATATAAGACATTATCCTGTTGTGTGGTGATACAATATTCTAAACTGGACATCTTGTGAACGGTCATTGCAAATTTTCATATATTTCAATAACCAAACATTTGGCTGGTAATAACTATACTTCAGTAGCCGTTTTCGGTTATGAAGGGGCTGGGTGGTGCGGTATATCACAGGGTATATTGGGGGAGGCAGGTAGCCTAGTGGTTAGAGTGTTGGGCCAGAAACCAAAAGTTTGCTAGATCAAATCCCTGAGCTGACAAGGTACAAATCTGTCGTTCTGCCCCTGAACGAGCCAGTTAACCCACTGTTCCCCGGTAGGCTGTTGTAAATAATAATTTGTTCTTAACTGATTTGCCTAGTTAAATAAAATTAAATAAAAAATATTCCTCCTTTCAGATGAAATTTTATATAATGACTGAGGTTCATTTCCTGAAACAGATGATCCCAAAATAGCCTGCTAAATTGTAGGTTTTTGCTGTTGGCCATGACCTACTCTGAGTGACAGAGATATTATTAGATTGAATCCATTTGAATCACTTTTTGACAGCACCCCCTTTGAATTTGAACAAAACCTTCCATACATATTTTTCCATTGTAGAAGTGCTCAGAAAATTACCGTTTGGACCTGAATGACAAAAAAATTAAAGGAGATAAATGTTCTCAAAGTTGACCCATTTTGCATACCTCACCATACCATGAGACATACATGTCTTCATTACTGGAAAATATAAAAACAGTTGAGTTAGATATAATTTAAAAGATTACAAACAGGGTTGTCAAATTGGATTTTCTTTAAAAATTTTTACTGTTAACGTCAACACTTTAACTGATCTTTTTCATATTATTGTATGTTGTAGATTAGACCCTATTTTACGTCATCTAAGGTTGTGTTGTGCACACCATCGGTTGAGATACAGCATACTCTTGAACACAGGGTGTGTGTCATGTTTTGTCTGTGTACTAAAATAGACATTTTAACTTTCAAATAGTACTACAAAGAAGGTTGGAGTCCACACATCAGAGAATGTTGACTTGAATGGGAATATGTTGTTTTAAATTATACTGTCAATCCTCCACAGGGAACCTATTGACAACATAGAAACATAAATAATAGAATAGACATGATCATTTAAGTTGACATTTGAATGTGGGTGGACCGGCGATCATTTTCGTGGTTGTAATTAGAAGTTAACTTCAATTTAAAATTTCAATGGTGTAGCAGCTAAATTGCAGTGGTATGATGGGATATGTCCATTCTATTAATTGTATTTCTATGATTGAAATTATACCCACCCTGTATTCAAGAGCATGTCATGTCTCAAACGATGGCAGGCACAACACAAAAACCTCAGATGCGAAATAGGGTCTAAGCTATAAACATACGCAAATATGAAAACAAATTCTGTTGAGAATTGTTCAACTTAAAAATAAAAATAATTGTTTGACACCTTTTTTCTCAATTACATTTGCTCACCTCCTGTGTCCCCTCACCGCCACCCTCTCTCACCTACTTTGATAGCTTCCGTCCCCCTCCTCGCCCCTACCTGGGCTCGAACCAGGAACACATCGACAACAGCCACACTCGAAGCATTGTTACCCATTGCTCCACAAAAGCCGCTGCCCTTGCAGCGCAAGGGGAATAACTACTCCAAATCTAAAAGCGAGTGACGTTTGAAACAGTATTAGCGCACACCCAGCTAACTAGCTAGCCATTTTACATTGGTTACACCAGCCATTAGGCTGATAGGCTTGAAGTCATAAACAGCGCTGTGCTTGCGAAGAGCTGCTGGCAAAATGCACGAAAGTGCTGTTTGAATGAATGATTATGGGCCTGCTGCAGCTCAATCAGACTGCTCTATCAAATCAGACTTAATTATAACATAATAACACACAGAAATACGAGCCTTTGGTCATTAATATGATCGAATCCGGAAACTATCATTTCGAAAACAAAACGTTTATTGACAATGTCACCTGGTTAATATTGCCTGCTAAACTGGATTAGTAGTTATAACTAGTGATCATGATTGATTGTTTTTTATAAGATAAGTTTAATGCTAGCTAGCAATTTACCTTGGCTTCTACTGCATTCGCGTAACAGGCAGGCTACTCGTGGAGTGCAATGGTTAGAGCGTTGGACTAGTTAACTGTGCGGTTGCAAGATTGCAACCCCTGAGCTGACAAGGTGAAAATCTGTCGTTCTGCCCCTGAACAAGGCAGTTAACCCACAGTTCCTAGGCAGTCATTGAAAATAAGTGACTTGCGTAGTTAAATAAAAAGGTATAAAAAATAAAAAATAAAATATTTCCGATTGTTATGAAAACTTGAAATTGGCCCTAATTAAATCGGCCATTCCGATTAATTGGTCGACCTCTAGTTCAGACAGCAGTTATTTGCTGACATTGCTATGCTAGTTGTCTTAGTAATGATTGGTGTGAGCACAGTGGTGTAAGCTGATAGTGGTGTAAACTGATGGTGGTGGTGGTAGTGCCTGTGCTTCCCATCACTCAGAAAACAAACTAAGGTGACAATGCCTGTCCTGGATGTTTCCCAGTTGCTTGTCATGTTCAAAATCATAGTGTAAGAACACTTAAAGCATCAAAGGATAAAATTATTTGATTTGATCCAACTTTCAAAACAAGTCATTTTTGGCTAACCACAGCAGTCAACTAGCTAGCCATTTAGCATTCTAGCATATTCACTAATAATTAATAAGCTACTCAGTTCTGACTAGAACATATGGTAGCTGAGTAGCTAGCAAGCAACAACATATGCCAAATAAGTCTAAAAACCACTTGCAGGCAAATAAATCAGATTTGACCAGTCAGACAAGTCACATGGCCAGGAATCAGCTTTGTATCTAATTTCAAACCACCTACAAAAGGTGGTTTGAAACGTGGCTTAAATATCTGAATCAATGTGCTTTTTGGCTGTTCAGACTGGAGGAAAAATAACAAATTCCAATCAGATATGCATTTTTTGTTGGTCATTTCAAACTGCCAATGTGAACAATGCTTAAATGAGATATGGTTTACAATAGTGTGAGGGTCTAGTACTCTGAAGCCCCTCCCCCCCAGTTTCCATGATTAAGTCAGATTTGACTTAAACCAAGGTGGTGAAGGCTACAGTAACATTAACTGACCAAATTGTGTCTGTGTTCTGGGGTATGCTGGTAATCCAAGGCATTAGTCAGCCTTGCTCTAGTTTGTGAAAGAGGTGGTGCTATTCACACAACCCCAGACGTTCTTTCTGACAGATGGAAATCTGAAGCACTAAGCTGCCGTCTGCTCTGGTGGATACACGATGAGAACAAACTGATCTGATGCACAAAACACGTCCCCTCTGATTAATGAATAATCTCAGGATTTCTCTCTCTTGCAACCGCTCTCTAGTCTCGAAAACCCGACCGTCAGCAACACAGTGGCTGGTTTCAATGATGGACTCTTTTGCATAGAGGAATTACGTCACTGCCTACGTTGATAAGGGGAAAAGATTGAGGCAGACATGCAAGAAAGTCACGATTCCAAAACTAATTTTGCTGACAAAACCTTGCAGTGGGTTTAGTTAATCTTGTAACTACCCATCCTGGATCCGGGAGCGTAATCAACTGACACTAATTAGCATAACGCAACGGACATAAATATTACTAGAAAATATTCATATTCATGAAATCACAAGTGAAATATATTGAAACACAGCTTAGCCTTTTGTTAATTACCCTGTCATCTCAGATTTTGAAAACATGCTTTACAGCCAAAGCAAGACAAGCATTTGTGTAAGTTTATCGATAGCATAGCATAGCATTATGCCTAGCTAGCAGCAGGCAACCTGGTCACAAAAATCAGAAAAGCAATCAAATGAAATCGTTTTCCTTTGATGAGCTTTGGATGTTTTCACTCACAAGACTACCAGTTAGAAGGCAAATGTTCCTTTCTTCCAAAAATATAATTTTTTGTAGCCTAAATAACTCTGTTAGTTCTTCACGTTTGGCTGAGAATTCGACCGGAAATTGCGAAAAATATTCCAAATTAGCTCCATAATATCAACAGAAACATGGCAAACGTTGTTTATAATCAATCCTCAAGGTGTTTTTCAAATATCTATTCGATAATATATCAACCGGGACAGATGGCTTCTTAGTAGGAAAGAGAGAAACAATGGCCGCATTTGTCCTTTACGCACAAAGAGAGACTTCAGCTGACCACTGACGCAATGTTGACTTTCAGGCTCATTTTTCAACATAAAAGCCTGAAACTTGGTATTGTGACACTAGACACATTAGGGAAGCCATAGAAAAAGGAATCTGGTTGATATCTCATTCACTGCTCAATAGGGACGCATAAGAAAGCAGAGGTTTCTAAATAAGAGTCACTTCCCGATTGGATTTTTCTCAGGCTTTCACCTGCAATATCAGTTCTGTTATACTCGCAGACAATATTTTTACAGTTTTGGAAACTTTAGAGTGTTTTCTATCCTAAGCTGTCAATTATATGCATATTCTAGCATCTTGTCCTGACAAAATAGCCCGTTTACTTAGGGAATGTTATTTTTCCAAAAATGAAAATAGTGCCCCCTAGATTCAAGAAGGTAGTTGACGCAAACTAGCCACTTGCAAAATGCACTCATTAAAAATAACCTCCGTGATCTCCAGCTTGTTAGCTACTATTTTGTATTTTATTCAAATCGGACAAAGTAGTGAAGTAGGCAGTGACGTAGTTCCTCTATGCCAGCGGCCATCAACTAGGCTCAGCTGTGGGCCATTTTTTTCTTCAGAGGATGGTCGGTGGGACAGAACATAAGTATATATAATTTGTACTCAAGAATCCCAAACAGATACAGTATTTGCGAAAAACAATCATTGCAAACCTTGACGAGATTGATCCTCAATGACATATGTCTCTTTATTTATGAGTGGAAATACTTTGAGATGAATTCCTAATGAATTTACAGTCTTATGTCCAAAAATCAAATACAAATTTGCCCACGGGCCAAATTTGCCTTGCGGGCTGCCAGTTGACAATCCCTGCCCCAATGCCAAAAGAGTCTATTATTGAAACTAGACCCTAGTCACTGTGTTGCCTAGGGTCGGGTTTTCGATACTACCCTCTGTCAGAGCGAGGTCTACAGAGAATAAAGCCTGAATTTACTTCAATGCTTAAACCACTGACCAAAGGTGAAGCTCTTGTAGTGTTGTTTGACACCCACTTGGCACGTCATCAGCCCTAGCCTCCCCGTGGGGTGCCTGTCCTTCAGGGGTGGTCTTTGGGACAGCGGGAGCCCCTGAAGGCTAGCTTAACAAATAGAGATGAATCGAGAGAGCTGAGACACCTGTCGCCACTGATTACTCAGCATTTCTACTTCATAAAAAGCTGAGTACTTTGCACTTCCTCTCGAAAAATCAACACAGACTGATACCACTGGCAAGGACAGAAGAAGGTGGAGGAGGAGAAAAGACTAGCTATTTATTTAACCTTTATTTAACTAGGCAAGTCAGTTAAGAATAAATTCTTATTTACAATGATGGCCTACCCCGACCAAACCCAGATCCCGCTGGGTCAATTCTGTGCCGCCATATGGGACTCCCAATCACGACCGGTTGTGATTCAGCCTGGAATCAAACCAGGGTCTGTAGTGACGCCACTAGCACCGAGATGCAGTGCCTTAGACCGCTGCGCCACTTGGGAGCCCAAAAGCTAAATATGAGGGATGCAAGACAGTTCTGATGCCGCAAGCATATTATGTCGTCACCTCAACTGTCATTAAATTACTTGATCCACAATATTTGGCACAATGGCTGTTTACACAGGCAGCCCAATTCTTATCTTTTTTTATGTAATTGGTCTTTTGACCAATCAGATCAGCTCTGAAAAAGATTTGATGTGAAAAGATCTGATGCAATTCATCAAAAGACCAATTAGTGGAATAAATATCAGAATTGGGCTGCCTGTGTAGACTTTCCGCATTCAGACCCTAACTGCTTTAGCACCTATTGACGATAGTATCTTCTTGCTTGCTTTAAACATGAACATGCATAAAAAAATGGTTAAATTACTAAACCTTTACAGGGTTAGGGTTCCCATATTTCCATGTTACAGCTCTTGTTTGTGTAAAACAGACGGGAGACAAGGTGGACTATCTGCGCTAATTAGCTATTTGCGTCTAACAACATCTGTGTGTAAACGGAAGATGGACGCCTTAAACGAGTTGTCACTGAAAAATACTGTTGGCTGCAACTGTGTTAAAATGGGTTAAAACAGTGTACAGTTAGTGTGTATTTTACATTTGTGAAACAATTTTTATGTGATATGAAAGTAGAGGGATTTATGTTTCTAGAACCGTACCACAATTAAGAATTGATTCACGTTTAGATGGAGTATTTGGTTGTTTTGGTATCCATAGCAAATCGCCTTCAAACAGAACATGTAAGGTCCTTGGACTATAAGGAGGAACGTTAGGCTCCTTTAGTCCATTATTGGGCCTAGTGTAGCTAATGGGTACTGTGTCTGCAGACTTAAGTTCCTGACAAACTACAACGCAACTTTCACATTACGAGCTCATTAAATCTAATGAAATGTACACAATCTAGTGAACTACGAGCATAGAAGACAACTGGGAACATTTAGGCATTGAGGCCTCCCTTCACAAAGCCATGCTGGGACAGAAAGTGAGGGACTCCTACCTCTAGAGCCAGGGCCGTCTTGTCATAGGCACAGGGCACTCGTTTCTGGATGGCCTTAGCCATGACTGGCCCATTCTGCATGGAGGGCAGGGGGGTGATGACCGCTCCGGGGGTGCCAGGGGGAAGGGGTGAGGGGGTCTGAGGCTGAGCGTAAGCGTGGGCCGGTTCGGGGATGCCATAGCTGTTGGAGTTGCGGGAGCCGTGAGGAGGCTGGCCAGGATGAGGGGAGGGTCGCACCAGCTTCTCCACATAGGGCACAGGGATCATGCCCATGCGGCCCTCCTTGCTCTTGGCACTCCACCACTGCTCCTCAGGCTTCTCCAGGATGATCAGGATCTCCCCCTTCTTAAAGGGCAGGTCCTCAGCATCGCTGCCCGTGAAGTCGTACAGAGTCCGCACATACTCCAGGTTGTCTTCTGGGCCGCCCATCGTCTGAATGGGGCTGGTGCCTATAGCTGTGTTTGGGTACCTGGGGAGGAAGAGGGCCCGGAGGAGGGGGGAGCATAAAAAAAAAACAGATTAACATGTACACTGAATTAAAATATAAATGCAACATGTAAAGTGTTGGTCCCATGTTTCATGAGTTGGAATAAAAAGTCCCAGAAATGTTCCATATGCACAAAAAGCTCATCTCTAAAACGTTGTGCACAAATTTGTTTACATCCCTGTTAGTGAGAATCTCTCTTTTGCCAAGATATTCCATCCACCTGACAGGTGTGGCATATCAAGAAGTCAATTTAACAGCACGATCATTACACATGTGCATCTTGTGCTGGGGACAATAAAAGGCCACTAAAATGTGCACACAACACAATGCCACAGATGTCTCAAGTTGAGGCAGCATGCAAATGATATGCTGACTGCAGGAATGTCCACCAGAACTGTTGTCAGAGAATTGAATGTTCCTTTCTCTACCATAAGCCACCTACAAAGTTGTTTTAGAGGATTTGGCAGCATGTCCAACCGGCGTCACAACCGCAGACCAAGTGTATGGTGTTGTGAGGGCGAGCGGTTTGCTGATGTCCACGTTGTGAACACAGTGCCCCATGGTGGCGGTGGGGTTATGGTATGGGCAGGCATAAACTACAGACAACGAACACAATTGCATTTTATTGATGGCAATTTGAATGCATAGAGATTCCGTGACGAGATCCTGAGGCCCATTGTCGTGCCATTCAACTGCCGCCATCATCTCATTCTTTTAGCATGATAATACACTGCCGCATATCGCAAGGATCTGTACACAATTCCTGGAAGTTGAACATTTCACAGTTCTTCCATGGCCTGCATACTCACCAGACATGTCAACCATTGAGCATGTTTGGGATGCTGGATCGACGTGTACGACAGCATGTTCCAGTTCCCACCAATATGCAGCAACTTTGCACAGCCATTGAAGAGGAGTGGGACAACATTCCAGAAGCCACAATCAACAGCCTGATTGATGCGAAGGAGATGTGTCGCACTACATGAAGAAAATGGTGGTCACACCAGATACTAACTGGTTTTCTGATCCACGCCCCAAACTTTTTTTTTAAGGTATTTGTGACCAACAGATGCATATCTGTTTCTCCAGTCCATAGACTAGGGCCTAATTTATTTAAATTGACTGATTTCCTTATACAAACTAACTCAGTAAAATCTTTTTTTAATCGTTTCTTGTTGCATTTATACACTATATATACAAAAGTTTGTGGACACCACTTCAAATTAGTGGATTTAGCTATTTCAGTCACACCAGTTGTGGACAGGTAAATAAAAATCAAGCACACAGCCAGGAAATCTCCATAGACAAACATTGTCAGTAGAATGGCCTTACTGAAGAGCTCAGTGACCTTTCGAACAAGTCAGTTTGCCAAATTTCTGCCCTTCGAGAGCTGCCCCAGTCAACTGTAAGTGCTGTTATTGTAAAGTGGAATATCTAGGATCAACAACTGCTCAGACACGAAGTGGTAGGCCACACAAGCTCACAGAACACTGACCATCGAGTGCTGAAGCACGTAGCGTATAAAAATCTTCCGTCCTCGGTTGCAACACTCACTACCGAGTTCCAAACTGCCTCTGGAAGCAACGTCAGCACAAGAACTGTTCGTCTGGAGCTTCATGAAATGGGTTTCCATGGCAGAGCAGCCGCACAATGCGTAATGCCAAGCGACGACTGGAGTGGTGTAAAGATCGCCACCATTGGACTCTGGAGCAGTGGAAACACATTCTCGAGTGATGACTAACGCTTCACCGACAGACGAATCTGGGTTTGGCGGAGGCCAGGGGAACCCTACCTGCCCGATTGCATAGTGCCAACTGTGAAGTTGGGTGGAGAGGGAATAATGGTCTGGGGGCTGTTTTCATGGTTTGGGCTAGGCCCCTTAGTTCCAGTGAAGGGAAATCTTAACATTACAACATACAATTACATTCTAGACGATTCTGTGCTTTCAATGTTGTGGAAGGCCCTTTCCTGTTTCAGCATGACATTGGCCAAATGCGCAAAGCAAGGTCCATACAGAAATGGTCTGTTGAGATTGGTGTGTAAGAACTTGACTGGACAGAGCATTGACCTCAACCCCATCGAACACCTTTGGGGTGAATTGGAATGCTGACTGCGAGAAAGGCCTAATCGCCCATCATCAGTGCCCGACCTCACTTATGCTCGTGGCTGAATGGAATCAAGTCCCTACAGCAATATTCCAACATCTAGTGGAAAGCCTTCCCAGAAGAATGGAGGCTGTTATAGCAGCAAAGGGGGACCAACTTCATATTAATGCCGATGATTTTGAAATAAGATGTTCGACTAGAAGCAGGTGTCCACATACTTTGTCATGAAGTGTATTTTGGTTCAGTATTGATTATCACACGACTGTTTCAATATAATATGAACACAAGTTTTACTGCTGAAATACTGAAATCATCTGACTAGATCAGTATTTCCCAGTATTTTGTTTTTTGCCTTAGCACTACACAGCTGATTCAAATTATCAATGTTTGCTAGTGCAAGAGCAAAAAACAAAACGGGCACCTCTTGGGATCCACAGGACAGAGTTTGGGAAACGCTGGACTAGATCAAAGTACATACATTCCTCTCCCCAAATGTCACTACTGTTTTGTGTCACACCCCCTTTGTGAACATACCACACCAGTCAAGGTTAAAATTGTTATGAAACATATAAATAACTCAAACTGGTGTAAGACAGTAGCCCTAGCCGGACAGAAACTATGCAAGTCATTGTTAAACATGTCATTACATGCAGTCACTACTCAATAAGTAGAAGACTGGTCAAGTTTATGATCGACATGGGATACAACCCTGACTCAGTTTCTGAGAGGTCCATCACATAGCAGGTAATGTGTCAAGTCATTGGAATTTTAAAGATCTTGAAAACCTGAGGCCTAAATAAGAGCTTTTAACTTATTTCCATTGAGTGGTATGTGGCCGCAGGCACAGCCTCTGGCAGTTCCTTACCTGGGGGCAGGTTCTATCAGTGTAGTCGTATCCAGGTAGTGGATTTTATAGAACTCCAAAAGTGCAGGGAGGTGATCAAATTCTTGATCTCCAATTTTGAACCTCATGCTTGGTAAGGAGTTGATGATATAGTGGGACACTTTGGAATTTTCAGATACTGACAGCACATAGTCGCCAGGGCAGGTTGAAGAATCCCGAACCAAAAACATGCCATGCCTCTGTCCTTGTAATCTATTCTGCGCCTCCTGTCTCGACACCGGCCCAAAATACCAACTGGACCGGTCCGATGGATCGAACCTTGCAGATGACATATTTGATCAAAATTAACTTCTATAAACAAAATAGAAATAACAAATATTAGCTTAAAACAATAAATAAACAAAAACACAGAAGTTAACTAAATAAGCTAGATAACGATTTTGAAGATCCAGGGAAGGGTAATCAGCCGCCCAAATTGATTTTCAAGTCGAAGGCTGCAGGCTTCAGTTAGTTAAATCCAATACAAACGTAACCTGACGTTTCAGAGACTGTGAATTGCCTGAGACAACTCTGAAGCGTAACGGTTATTCGTTTATTGTCAATGACAAATGCCAGTTCTCAATGTCTAAAAGTAGAAGCTATACATATACAGAATGCCTGACTGCAACAATGATCAATCAAGGTTCCTCTTTAAGTTCCGTCTTCCGAAAAAGCAAACATACATCTCATGAAACAATATAATGTATATCCAGTCCCTGTCAGTAAATGAGAACGGAAAAGGTCGCCTCACTACTTGATTAAACGAGTCTCCATTGTCGATACAATGTTGCAAATAGCTGTGCGCCGGAGCCCAAATTGTTACTTTGTATCTTCTTGGTCGAACTGTAAGGCACGAAATATATATGTTCAATCCTTTTCTTGAGTCCCGACAGACTTTTGAGGCAGTAACAAAAAATGGCGGCCTGCAACACGTCTCCACACAAAATTAAATCACAAGAGTGTCTCGGTTTCCCTGCATGTGTATAGAGTCCCAAAACAGTCGAATTTCTTGAGTATATTTCTGTCCTCTGATTTTTTTCAATAATAAGGTCTCACTAGTATTTGTCTTTCCCTTGTTTATACTCGGCTCCACACCTCCAACCTGATTGAGTCTGAGACAAAAAAAAATGGCGGATAGAGGGCGGATCTGCGCGCTCCCAGTCTATCTGCACGTCACTGTCGCCTCGAGCGAGTGCTCCACCCCGGCGCGACAAAAAATATACACTGTGGGTTTCTGAGAAGAAGAAAAAATCACTAAAGCTGTCTATATGAAATAGATGTCTATCTGAAACGACACAGTGGATTTTATTATTAGTTGGCTGAGGCTTATCTAATTGCCTGAAAACCCCCACTGATAATGAGTGGAGGTAAAGACAGGTTCTTGGCCTGCATCCAATCATGTGGACAACATAGGAGGACTTCATATCCAGATCATAGGAAGACCTTGATGGTGGTCCTTTGTACAAATGTATAGTTTTCAATTGGACTTTGATTCAGAAGGTAACTTGAAGTAGCGCCCATGAAAAAAGTATACAAATATTGTTTGCTAAAAAAAAGTAGTACACTGGGCCTTTACTTTTTAAAATGTGTTATTTAACCTTTATTTAACTAGGCAAGCCAGTTAAGAAAACATTTTAATTTACAATGAAGGCCTACCAAAAGGCAAAAGGCCTCCTGCAAGGACTGGGCCTGTGATAAAAAAATATATATAAAGAAAAATAGGACAAAACACACATCACAACAAGAGAGACAAAACAACACTACATAAAGAGAGACCTAAGACAACAACATAGCAAGGCAGCAACACATGAAAACACAGCATGGTAGCAACACAACATGGCAGCAGCACAACACATGGTACAAACATTATTGGGCACAGACAACAGCACAAAGGGTAAGAAGGTGGAGACAGCAATACATCACGCCTCTATTACTTGTATTAGCGGACTGATATAAATGTCTGTAGCGCGGGCCAAAACTTTTTTTCAGCATATCTGCTTTGGCAAAAAGGTACAATAGTTGTATTGTTAAGGACAGTATCTTGCAGGATTCAATAGTTGGAATTTTAAGCCCTGTCCCTTTCTCTGCAATTGTAATTCTAATGGAATCCAGAAATAACAAAACCATGTCCTCAAACATTTACATCAAACGGTTCAAAGTTATGGGCAAAGACAAAAAACATCCACATCAAATTAGATATTTTTCTTGATCAAATAACACGGAAAACAAACCCTTTTTGTGCAGTATTAATTTACCATCCTTACAAACTACTTAATTTAAATATACATTACTGGATCTTACATGGCCTGGTCATCTAGATTTGTACCATTAGACTTTCCATCACCATGAAGAAAAAGTATGCATAATACAGTAATTGAATACATTGAGAAGTCTAGTGGTTTGTGGCAATGTGATGTGATGATGTGGCTCAGTTGGGAAAGCATGGCGCTTACAATACTAGGGTTGTGGGTTTGATTCCCACGGGGGACCAGTATGAACATTTATGCACTCACTAGTAATTTGCATTGGATAAGAGTGTCTACTAAAAAGGAATCAATCGACCATTTCAGTTTTCACATAGAAATAAGTTGCATTTGCAAAGTATTTCAAGAAACTGGACAAGACATATCAAGCAAGTATTTTTATTCCACAAGTATTATCAGATGAACTGCTTTGTACAGATAACTATCAGACTCAAGTTACAAATGCTGGTAAACATTAAAATACATTTAATGTTTTATTTTTTATACTAAAGTAGTGCACTGGGCCTTTACTAGTCCTGTATTAGAGGACCGATTTAGACATCTTCAGCGCAGGCAACTGTTGACAGTAGATTATT
This sequence comes from Oncorhynchus clarkii lewisi, assembly GCF_045791955.1. Lineage (NCBI taxonomy): Eukaryota > Metazoa > Chordata > Actinopteri > Salmoniformes > Salmonidae > Oncorhynchus > Oncorhynchus clarkii. The sequence continues at coordinate 27,284,996 of NC_092151.1, read as the reverse complement.
AGCCTAGTGTATGCTATTCACTATTCAGTCTACACATGAATAGATGTCCCCAGCAGCATATTTCCCTATTTCAATTCCTGTTGATTCTCAACTTCCCCTCCATTCAAGCTTCTCTGAAGTGTCATCTGGCACAGAACCGTGACAGATCAACTTGGGCCTCCCCACATTCTAGAAAGGGACAGGCTGCATTTGAATTCAGGAAACATTGCCACCCAAGACCCCTCTTGCAAACCATAAAGCAAATGAGTTCATGCATGGTATTAGGACTAATATTAGCATGAGATGTTGTTTTGTAGACTTTATGAGGCAACCACATAGAACAGAGCAAAAAGTATAACATTGGGCCACATTGAGATTGTATCTTCCTCTCTTGGTTTGGAAATAGAAGAGTTGTCATGGTCCATACCTCTTGAGACTGCAGCTGGTTTGGTCTCATCACTGCAACACAGTCTGAATTTTAATAGATTTGCACCCACTGGTTCTTGCTAATGCCTGCCAATTCCCACATTCCCGCAAAGGCTCACTGGTGCAACAAATTGGATGAAAACAATCAGGAGTTTTTATGTGAATGTATAATATCTGCTGATTTCACCAGAGGTGGCTGGTCTGAGGAGCTATAGGACAGGCTCATTTTAATGGATGGAATGGAATAGATGGAATGGAATCAAACACATGGAAACAACGTTTCCAGCCATTATAATGAGCCCGTCCTCCTATATTTTCTCCTATAGCTCCTCTCACCAGCCTTCTCAGGATTACAGGTATAGGCCTAGGATGCTTTATACAAATTGCACATTGCATTTGTTCTCTTCACTGACCAAGATGGAAAATCCATAAAGATGCATTTACAGAATTTCTGCAAACCTACTGATTTATTTTTTAGTGTTTTTATGTATAATTTCTGCATTTCGGTTCTTTGAAAAATGCCTTCTAAGTTATTTGTTTCATTTTAATTTTCAATTAAGGAAGAATGTTCAGTGAATCTGTTTTTTATGATTGTGTTTTGCTTTCGTGTCTTGTCTTGTATAATAAAATGTATTTTAATGTGTATGGATGTGTAATTTAATGTGTATATTGCATTTTGATGTGTAATGTTATGCTAAACAGGGCTCATCTGGAAAAGAGACATTGGTCTCAGCATTGACTCCCTATCAAAAAATATTAAATTCCAGGAATGACCAACGATTCTGTAAAAACAATAAAACACACACACAAAAACAACTGCTACGGCAGTCATAAGTGTTGGTAAGGACAGACAAAAATGGATATACTGTAGGCCTATGCATATCAGAATCAGACCTGTTTCTTTGTCCCTTTGAAATACACTTCCCCTTTACGAATAACAAATCACCCATGCAATATACCGTGTAATTTATGTTAAAAATGGTAATGCCCAAATGTATGCATTTAGGCTATTTGGGAGATGCAATCTTTGTGTTTGTGTGACTCTGCTGAAATGCAAGACACCTGGTTTCCTCGATTTCAACACGCTCTAGTGGGTAATGGAAACCACCATGATCCTTAAGTTATTTATTTAGAACTTTCATTATTTCCACAGTGAGGTCACATGATGCTGAAATAGATTCTGAATAGACTGAGATCCCTGGAGGAGAGACTTGGATGAACATGGGTGAATATTAACACGAGTGAACATTTAAATCCTATATCACATTAACCCTATATATAGATTCCTCTCGCTTCTTATTTCTCGTGTTTTATTTATACATACACTGATTGTACAAAACATTAGGAACACCTGCTCTTTCCATGACAGACTGACCAGGTGAATCCAGGTGAAAGCTATGATCACTTATTTATGTAACCTGTTAAATCCACTTCAATCGGTGTAGGTGAAGGGGAGGAGACAGGTTAAAGATGGATATTTAATTATTGAGAAATGGATTGTGTATGTGTGACACTCAGAGGGTGAATGGGCAAGACAAAAGATTTAAGTGCCTTTGAACAAGGTATGGTAGTAGGTGGCAGTCACACTTGTTTGAGTGTGTCAAAAACTGCAATGCTGCTGGGTTTTTCACGCTCAACAGTTTACAGTGTGACTCAAGAATGGTCCACTACCCAAAGCATATCCAGCCAACTTGACACAACTGTTGGGAAACAGTGGCGTCCACGTGGTCCAGCATCCCTGTGGAATGCTTTCGACACCTTGTAGAGTCCATGCCTTGACAACTTGAGGCTATACTGAGGGCAAAAGGGGGTGCAACTTAATATTAGGAAGGTGTTCCTAATTTTCTATACAATCTGTGTGTGTGTGTGTGTGTGTGTGTGTGTGTGTGTGTGTGTGTGTGTGTGTGTGTGTGTGTGTGTGTGTGTGTGTGTGTGTGTGTGTGTGTGTGTGTGTATATATATATATACAGTTGAAGTGGGAAGTTTATATGCACCTTAGCCAAATACTATTAAACTCAGTTTTTCACAATTCCTGACATTTAATCCTAGTAAAAATGCCCAGTCTTAGGTCAAGTAGGATAACTACTTTATTTTAAGAATGTGAAACATTTCCAGTTTGTCAGAAGTTTACATACACTCGATTAGTATCGATAAAAGTGTTAAACAAACCAAAATATATATTATATTTGACATGCTTCAAAGTAGCCACCCTTTACCTTAATAACAGCTTTTCACACTCTTTGCATTCTCTCAACCAGCTTCACCTGGAATGCTTTTACAACAGTCTTGAAGGAGTTCCCCCATATGCTGAGCACTTGTTGGATGTTTTTCCTTCCCTCTGCAGTCCAACTCATCCCAAACCATCTCAATCTCTGCACTCCATCACTATCCATCTTGTTCAAATAGCCCTTACACAGACGTTGAGTGTGTTTGTTGGGTCATTGCCCTGTTGAAAAACAAATGATAGTCCCACTAAGTGCAAACCGGATGGGATGGCGTATTACTGCAGAATGCTGTGGTAGCCATGCTGGTTAAGTGTGCCTTGAATTCTTAATAAATCACAGACAGTGTCACCAGTAAAGCATCCCCACATCATCACACTTCCTCCTCCATGCTTCATGGTGTGAACTACGCATGCGGAGATCATCCGTTCACCTACTCTGCATCTCACAAAGACACAGCACTCATCAGACCAAAGCACAGATCTCCCCCTTTCTAAAGGCCATTGCTCGTGTTTCTTACCCCAACCAAGTTTCTTCTTTTTATTGGTGTCCTTTAGCAGTGGTTCTTTGCAGCAATTCGACAATGAAGGCCTGATTCACTAAGTATTCTCTGAATAGTTGATGTTGAGATGTGTCTGTTACTTGAACTATGTGAAGCATTTATTTGGGCTGCAATCTGAGGTGCAGTTAACTCTAATGAACTTATCCTCTACAGCAGAGGTAACTCTAGGTCTTCCATTCCTGTGGCGGTCCTCATGAGAGCCAGTTTCATCATGATGGTTTTTGTGATTGCACTTGAAGAAACTTTCAAAGTTCTTGACATTTTCCGGATTGACTGTAATTTCTCTTTGCTTATTTGAGCTATTCTTGTCACAATATGGACTTGGTCTTTTACCAAATAAGGCTATCTTCTGTATGCCACCCCTACCATGTCACAACACAACAGATTGGCTCAAACGCATTAAGAAGGAAAGAAATTCCACAAATGAACTTTTAACAAGGCGCACCTGGTAATTGAAATGCATTCCAGGTGACTACTACATGAAGCTGGTTGAGAGAATGCCAAGAGTGTGCAAAGCTGTCGTCAAGGAAAAGGGTGGCTACTTTGAAGAATCTCAAATATAAAATATATTTAAATTTGTTAAACACTTTTTTGGTTACTACATGATTCCATATGTGCTATTTCATAGGTTTGATGTCTTCACTTTTGTTTTATAATGTTGAAAATTGTAAAAATTAAGAAAACCCTTGAATGAGTTTTGACTGGTATATATATAGTGATACGTTGATGTGGATTTCTGGACTGTTCAGTAGAGCTTGCGAGTTAAGCATTTCACTGACAATAAATCTTGAACATAAACTATAGCTACTATTATAGATATTTCAGCATATAGTCTCATTCCAGTTGCATGGTGATGCTTTGAAGCTGGTACTGATAACCCATAAAAAACACATGGCACAGGGTGTATGTTTGTAAAACAATGCACATCTAATTCCTTGTCTCACAGTTACATCCTTAGAATAGAAGGCTTTGTAGACCCATGAAATTCATAGGCCAAGGCCAAAATGTAATCATTGAAGGGATTTGCCTGCCTACTGATTTAGATTGCCTTGATTTGAACCATTTCTATTTTGAGTACAAAAGTGCATCACTTCCCGTCAAGGATTTGCTGATCACTACTACAATCAACTTAATCAGAAATGTATTTGACAATTACAGTTACATTGTTGCATTTATTGAATGGATGGAAAACTTTAACTGTAAATAAGTATGTTATTCTGCGGTGGCGTTTAATGGTGGTTGGCATCCAATATGTTGCAGTAGCCCCTAACTGGACTATAGGAAATACAAAAAAACTTCCAAAGAACCGTACACTCAATAAAAACCCACTACCCCATTCCACTACTTTGACCCTATCTGCTTCTGCACCATGCCAATGGCCTGGGAGGACAGGACACCACCAGTCAACACACCCTGTAACTCTTCTGAAGTCTGACACCACAACATCTATTGTCTGTGATTTACGTTAAATTGCTATGAACGCTAAGAAGCCAACATTACTGATGCATATACCACTTGTTGGCGTATCCCTCTGTGCTGGCACAGATCTACTAATGCCTCAGCATACAACACCTTCTGCAATACTCTGACTCTGGCCACCTCAAACTGCTTCTCTCACACCGAACACTTCTGTTCTCCAGCACCATGTCCACTACTACAATTAGCACATACCAATTATTTCCCCAATACTACACATTCCTTTGTATCATGATTTTCTGCACACTTCTCACACATAGGAACTAACCTCCTACACACTGCTGCCACATGCCCATAAGCTTGATACCTGTAACAACGTAATGGGTTTGGCACAAAAACTCCTATTGGATAACTGAAATATCTAAACATCACTTTGTCAGTCAAAGAATCAACATCAAAACTCAAAACAACAGACAACAACTCCTCTGTCTCACCACACGCGCCATCGTGCCTACGTTGCACCAACTGAGCATCACAAACACTGGGAATCCTCCCATTCAGCTGGTCCGCCTTCACATTTACTGCTACCCCAATAATCACTCCTTTCAATGGTGCCCTGTTCCTAAGAGCAAAGCATTAAACCGATCTTGCCCTGAGTTGCATGACATGGAGCACCTGCTCCCTCTGGTTGGAAGAAACACACAAATATCACAAACCCGCTACGTGTTACTTTCACCGACTCAACTCCTTTTCCATCAAGCCTGAAACCACAAATGGATCCGCCAAAAGGTAAGGATCCACTTTCTCCAAAAATCTCACTCCTACTAGACCAGATTCTACTTTATCATTGATGCCAGGTTTGGGCTCCGACCTATTCACCACACCTTCCACTTCACTTATCTTGCCATCACTCACTTCCATTTCACCTCCAACACTCAACTTGGCATACTGCTCACTCTGTACTTGACACCAATCTTCTTCACCCCATCTCCCATTCTTCCGCAATCTTCATCAAATTCAACCTCTGCTTTCCTCATTCTCTTCGACGCCTTCTTCCTCTTTTTCCTCTTCCATTCCTCACAGCTAAAAACAGAATACTGTCTCCTGCAGCTTTGGTAGCGGTAGTAAATCCCCACACTCATAACAGATGTTCCTGTTGTTCCCGCTTTCCACTCTACTGTGCCCACAAAATCCATGCTCCTGGATCCGCCCCTGCTATGTAGTTAGCTAACGTTAGTTAATGGTAGTTAGCAAGATGCTAGCTACAACACAGACCCCAGTGACATTCCTGCTTGGCCTCACTTGGAATAAAATGCACTTTATCTGCCAGGAATGTAACGAATATCATTGGCATGTGTTGCTAGGAAAATACAGCAGGCAAAATCTATCTGAATCGCTTCTTTTTTTTAGTGAGTAGGAGATGAGAAAGGCTGGGACTGCCCACATGAAGTCCAGCAATGATATGGAGAATCATGTTTATGTCAAAGCCAAATCTTGTGTAAGTGAACATTTGAAATTACACACACACCTAGTAATCTCACACATCTCATCATGGATCATCAGACTACTCTGTAACATTGTATGAGTAACTGGAATTATTGGTAAATAATGATGACCATCTCTCATCTAATAAGTATGTTATTGTTTACTTCTGAAAAATAAGAATACTTGTTCCTGGTAGCAAGGTTGATATTCGTCCGAACCCCACATACCTTTTCTATCTGCTGTGTAGTTCTGGTTCACGTTCAGATCTTTCGAGACAGCTATTCTGTCAAGTCGAGTTACGCAATGGACTGTGTTTCGTTTTGCAGATAAAAAGGCGCAAGGAGGAGATCCTGGACCCTGTTTCAGAAAGCGGGTTTAGAGTTAGTTGACTCAGAGTTTAAGGAAACTTTTGGTTTTCGGTTCCACAAAGCCAGTTCAGCTTAACTCTGAGTCAGTTACTATGGCAAGAGCAAACCTGCTCACTGGCAGGTTTTCTTCAACTAACCCTGAGTTTATCCTCCTCTTTAGCTGAAGCCTGCAGACTGAAGGAGGTGTCATCTACTGAAGAAGGTTTCATCTACTCAGACATTGTGTGTCCTTTTCTTGAAGAGCCAGTTGATATTGAAGTACAAATACTCAGTCGGGAAGAGGGTGATTAGACCCCCTTGGATGTTTTATCATTCCCTGATGATTATCTGTTTGAGCGTTTCCGTTTTTCTGCCCAATTGATCATTCATCTGAACAATTTTCTCAGGCCTCATATTGTTCATGTGACACATCGTGAACATGCTCTCAGTTCAGAACAAATTCTTTGTGTTGCACTTAGTTTTTTTTGCCATGGGGGGTTTCTATATAACCACGGTGACGCTGAGCATATTTCCAAGGCAACCGTCTGTCGGGCTGTCAGAAATGTGACTCTTACACTGAAACGTTTACTGTACACTTTTGTGGTGTTCAAGTCACAGACCCACAAGAATTGCAGGTATCAGTCTAAGCAATAATTAATTAATTTAGTATGAAGCTTTGAAACTTGATGCACTAATCAGTTAATTTGATATATTTTAGGATTTCCAGGTGTGATTGGCTGCATAGATGGCATTCATATTCCTATCACAGCTCCTTCAGTAAAAGTCTTTCCACAGCATTAATGTGCAGGTAGGCTTAAATAGTAGCCTTTGGCATTCCAAATGAAAGTTACATCAGAATACAGCTACTGCAGCTAATTACTGTTCTGCACTGAAGATCATATGTGATGCAGCCCACATCAGCCACGTGGAAGAGGCATGTGGCAGGGTCTACAGTCAATCACGGACTACAGGAAGAAACCCAGCCCAGTCACGGACCAGGATGTCTTGCTCCCAGGCAGACTAAATAACTTTTTTGCCCGCTTTGAGGACAATACAGTGCCACTGACACGGCCTGCAACGAAAACATGCGGTCTCTCCTTCACTGCAGCCGAGGTGAGTAAGACATTTAAACGTGTTAACCCTCGCAAGGCTGCAGGCCCAGATGGCATCCCCAGCCGCGCCCTCAGAGCATGCGCAGACCAGCTGGCCGGTGTGTTTACGGACATATTCAATCAATCCCTATACCAGTCTGCTGTTCCCACATGCTTCAAGAGGGCCACCATTGTTCCTGTTCCCAAGAAAGCTAAGGTAACTGAGCTAAATGACTACCGCCCCGTAGCACTCACATCCGTCATCATGAAGTGCTTTGAGAGACTAGTCAAGGACCATATCACCTCCACCCTACCTGACACCCTAGACCCACTCCAATTTGCTTACCGCCCAAATAGGTCCACAGACGATGCAATCTCAACCACACTGCACACTGCCCTAACCCATCTGGACAAGAGGAATACCTATGTGAGAATGCTGTTCATCGACTACAGCTCGGCATTCAACACCATAGTACCCTCCAAGCTCGTCATCAAGCTCGAGACCCTGGGTCTCGACCCCGCCCTGTGCAACTGGGTACTGGACTTCCTGACGGGCCGCCCCCAGGTGGTGAGGGTAGGCAACAACATCTCCTCCCCGCTGATCCTCAACACTGGGGCCCCACAAGGTTGCGTTCTGAGCCCTCTCCTGTACTCCCTGTTCACCCACGACTGCGTGGCCACGCACGCCTCCAACTCAATCATCAAGTTTGCGGACGACACAACAGTGGTAGGCTTGATTACCAACAACGATGAGACGGCCTACAGGGAGGAGGTGAGGGCCCTCGGAGTGTGGTGTCAGGAAAACAACCTCACACTCAACGTCAACAAAACTAAGGAGATGATTGTGGACTTCAGGAAACAGCAGAGGGAACACCCCCCTATCCACATCGATGGAACAGTAGTGGAGAGGGTAGCAAGTTTTAAGTTCCTCGGCATACACATCACAGACAAACTGAATTGGTCCACTCACACAGACAGCATCGTGAAGAAGGCGCAGCAGCGCCTCTTCAACCTCAGGAGGCTGAAGAAATTCGGCTTGTCACCAAAAGCACTCACAAACTTCTACAGATGCACAATCGAGAGCATCCTGGCGGGCTGTATCACCGCCTGGTATGGCAACTGCACCGCCCTCAACCGTAAGGCTCTCCAGAGGGTAGTGAGGTCTGCACAACGCATCACCGGGGGCAAACTACCTGCCCTCCAGGACACCTACACCACCCGATGTCACAGGAAGGCCATAAAGATCATCAAGGACATCAACCACCCGAGCCACTGCCTGTTCACCCCGCTATCATCCAGAAGGCGAGGTCAGTACAGGTGCATCAAAGCTGGGACCGAGAGACTGAAAAACAGCTTCTATCTCAAGGCCATCAGACTGTTAAACAGCCACCACTAACACTGAGTGGCTGCTGCCAACACACTGACACTGACTCAACTCCAGCCACTTTAATAATGGGAATTGATGGGAAATGATGTAAATATATCACTAGCCACTTTAAACAATGCTACCTTATATAAATGTTACTTACCCTACATTATTCATCTCATACGCATACGTATATACTGTGCTCTATATCATCGACGGTATCCTTATGTAATACATGTATCACTAGCCACTTTATACTATACTATGCCACTTTGTTTACATACTCATCTCATTTGTACATACTGTACCCGATACCATCTACTGTATCTTGCCTATGCTGCTCTGTACCATCACTCATTCATATATCCTTATGTACATATTCTTTATCCCCTTACACTGTGTACAAGACAGTAGTTTGGAATTGTTAGTTAGATTACTTGTTATTACTGCATTGTCGGAACTAGAAGCACAAGCATTTCGCTACACTCGCATTAACATCTGCTAACCATGTGTATGTGACAAATAAAATTTGATTTGATTTGATTTGATTTGGAAGCAAAGTGGCCTGGGTCTGTGCATGACTTGCACATTTGTGTATACACTGAGCGCTAGATTTGCCTGTGGTGAGTTATATATATATAGCTATATCCAATTGTTTCCTCCTAATGCAACTGAGAATGTCGACTGTATCCTCTTATCATAGGAGAGTTCGATGGTTACCTGCTTGGTGACAGAGGGTACCCCTGCCAGCCCTATTTGCTGACCCCTTACCCTTACCCTGATCCTTAGCCCGGCTCGCAGCAACGTTATAACTTGGCTCACTGCAGGACACGAGCAAGGGTAGAGATGACCATTGGGATGCTCAAGGCCCGGTTCCAGCGCCTTCGTAGGCTCAGGGTCACCCCAGAAAGGGTATGTGTCATTATTGTGGCATGTGTGATTCTCCACAACATTGCCACAATTAGAGGAGATCAATGTCCTACTCAACCAGTGAACGATCCTGATAATGATCCTAACCACCCCGCTGACGCATGAGATGGAAGAGCAGTCAGAGACACAATATGCTACCATCATTTCTGATTGATCCATCACCTCCCCAGTGTCAAATAAAGACAATATGTCTTTCTTTTTATGAAGTCTTTATTTCCTGCAAGTACAAATGCAATACAGTAGTTCATATTTTTATGTTGTTCAAACAAGTAAAATCATCCACCTGTGGGCACCACACCCACCTTTAACTGATGTTCTAGCAGTTGTATTTCTATTTTTATCTTTTGCATCTGCAGCCTTATGTGGTCAATTTCTAAATGACATTTTTCAATTTGTTTCTGTAAGTACACCTTGTACAGCTGTTTCACAGGGAGCTATAGGAACACAAAAAAATGAACTTTGAATTTCACAGTGCCAGGTCTACTTAGTTTCATTGTAAGTCATGGGTCAATGCTGGTAAGTTGTGCTGTGGAGGTGGAGGGACCCTCTTCCTCATTGTAATTTCCAGCATTGCTCTGTTAGAAAAAAAGAAGGTGCAAGTTTTATTATGGTACAACACTATCATCAACTGTTAGATGTTATTTTTAAGGTGTAAACCTCAATAGGCCTCTCTGTATCTTCCCTCTCTTAATTTGGGTGTTCTACTCTAACCCATTATAAAATCTGTGGAGTATCAAGAGTACTTACAACTGCATGGATGTCTGTTATGGCAGAAGGCTCCACCAGACAGATGACACCATCAGTAACTGGTAGAAGATGAAGATAGACAGTTAAATTATAACTTTACCCAGAAAAGTTCCCCACCTAATATGAATTTTGTTTTTACAAGTGTGCTGGCCACATAAAAAAAACACACACATATATATATATATATATAAAACTCTGAGTCACCTTAAAATAGATTAGGATGTCTGAAGGACAATTAAGAATCTGAAAAAGTAACAGCAGACAATTATAAAGAATTGTACTGCTACAAGAAAATCAGTACAGCATGTAGTACAGCATGATAACCAACCTCATTCATTCAATGCAGTGCAGTAAATGGATGGCTTAGAGTTACAAATGCTTATGCAATACTATGCAGTCATACGTATTTTACAGTACATTACTGTAATGCTAAAATAGTCATTAGATAGTTGCATACCTGTTCTCATTTCTGAAGGTTCGAATTATGGACGCCACTGTAAATCGACTCAAGTTGGGCTGGACTCTCAGTCCAGCCTCTCACATGGTCAAACCGTGGTTGATCACATGATCAACAAGTGTTGCCCTAATCTCATCAGAGATGGCTCTCCTTCCTTCTCTTCTTTGCCCTCGTCCTCGTCCTCGTCCTCGTCCTCTTCTTCCTCTTTCTCTCTCTCTCTCCCCTCTCCTCTTGCTCTCTGTCCATTGTTGGCATCCATTGTTCAAAACAGGTAATCTGACCTTTTCCTATTTATAGGCCTATACTACAGTGAAGCAGTGATTGGTTAGTGATCAGTTAAGCTATTAGTGTTTGCACATGTGAGGAGTGTGTATGTGACCCTGTGAATAAGTGTAGCATTTTGATTGGTTGTGTTTGGAAAAGGAAAGCAAGTCACTTCCTGTTAGATTTTTGTGTTTTAGGTAGAGAATTGTGTGTAGTTTTTTGAAAAAAGTGTTTTATGCAATTGACAACTAAGTCAAATGCTGAGAAATAGCTTATGGGTTTGGATATTTGGTGTGTAGTTTTGCACTTTGAGTGAGAGGTTTCAAAAATCGTGTGATATGAAAATATTTTGTGTGTAAGCAGTTGGAAAAAACTGTAATTAATTTCCCAAACGCCACTTTACCACTCTATATTGCTATAGAATGTTCACAAATGTCTTACTATACGTCATTTACAAACATTCTATGAATTTATGAAAATGTGAACAGGGCACTGCTCAAAGGGGTGTTCAGTGGGTTAGCGTTGAGTGTAGAGGTGGCTCAAAGGAAAAATAACATTCCTGGTGTTTGTGACGCCCGCCGTTTGGTGATCCATAGACTCAGTGGCAATGGCGAGACTGAGAATAAACTGTCTGTTTTGTAGATTTTTGACACAGAGTTTCTATCTGATGAGGTCAGGTTAGGTTGTAGTTGCTATTCTGCTATGAAACCTCTACGGTGCTTTGGGTGTCAAGGATTCAGACATGTTGCAGCAATGTGTAGAAGGCAGACCCCAAGATGTGAGAGATGTGCAGGAGGACATAGAGGTAGTGTACAGTTGGGATAGAGAAAGCACTGTGTGTCAACTGTGGGTGCACCCATGCAGCTGGGGATCCGAAGTGCCCTGTGAGAAAGAGAGACAGGTTGAGACCGCCAGAGTTCGAGTGTGGCAGTAAGTTTCCTATGCTGAGGCATCGAAGAGAGTCGGCAGGGTAGCCTAGTGGTTAGAGTGTTGGACTAGTAACCGGAAGTTTGCAAGTTCAAACCCCTGAGCTGACAAGGTACAACTCTGTTGTTCTGCCCCTGAACAGGCAGTTAACCCACTGTTCCTAGGCTGTCATTAAAAATAAAAATTTGTTCTTAACTGACTTGCCTAGTTAAATACATTTTTTTTAAAAGAGTAGAAGATAGCCCAAGTGTGAGTGATTAGACTGGGAGCCCCCCCAGTGAGTAGGCCTGAAGAGTAAGGTTTAGTAAGGTTGGATTTCTTGTGTTTATAGCGATGGTGATCAACTGCACTGTACTGATGGAGTGGGAATCACAGGAGATAGCTGTGGTAGTTGCAGCAGCATAGTTTCCCCCTAATGGCCTTCCCTATGCCCTATATGAACTTGTTCTTTCCCTTTGTTATTATTCTGAAGAAGGCCATTGACGGCTGAAACGTCAATCTTTTATTAAACGTGTCTAATAAAACTATGTATTATTATGGTGAGCAAGGTTGCGCCATTTCCTCTCCAAGGTTGCAGCAGCAGATAAATATTTTGGGTGTGAGAGGTTTTAGTGCATAAGATCTACAGGAAGTTGAGAGAAGGGGTTCCACCATCCCAGGTCGACAGCCTGGCACGACCATTTAGGTCCAAGTATTGGGATGAGGTGGTGGGTTTTTGGGATAGTGTATAGGTGCAGGGTTAGATGGTAGAGAAATTTAAGATTTCCCGATTCCCCAGTGACCAAAATGTGCAATCCGCACTCCGACCTGCGAACGGCAGCAATACGCAACACAGCGTCTAGTCTCCCGGAAATTTACACGAAGAAGAAGACTCTGCAATGGAGGTCCCAGGACCAGATAGCGACTGGAGAAGCCCTGCATTCCGACAGAAAGTTGTTGCACAAATGTGAGACAATTATGTTTTATTAATATTGTTTGTAAACGTTGTGATATTTTAGTTACTCCGCTATTATCACTACAGTGGCTAGCTAGCTCACCACAACTTCAGTCAGCGCTAACGAGTTAGCAGCTAGCCGGGGCAGCCGCTAGTTGGCTTTATGGATCAGCCCATTGGCGGCTCCTCTGGTTACTAACCAGCTAGCTATGAAACATGCTTGTTATGAGGCCGTAAACCAAGCTTAATCAGGGTTGATGTAGTTAGCTACAAGTGTCCGTATTTGCCATAAAGACCTAGCTAATTAGAGTGTTTTTCCCGAGAAGTTTTGAGACGTTTAGCTATTTGGGCTTTCAGCTAATGGTTAGTTAAACTAGCTAGTTACTATAGTCTTCGCTGTCTTTGCTTCGCTTGCTATGTAACTTCTTCGGAGAGGTTTATCGGCGGTTGGCATCCAATTTATGTTGCATTACCCCCACCAACTAGATTGGGATATAAATCCATTATAATTTGATGCACAAAATGGGGGGGGGGGAATGAAAACCTACACTCATTAAAACCCACCACCCTATTACACGATTTAACCCTATCTGGACCTACCCCAGGACAATGGCCTGCGAGGACAGGACCTCAACACACCCTGTAACTCTCCTGAAGTCAAATCTCGTATTCACACATACTTCTCTGCTGTACAGTTGGTAACCATAGCTATGAACGCTAAGAATCCAAGCTTACTGAAGCATTTCACTCATTGACCTATCCCTCTGTGTTGGCACAGATCTACTATTAATTAGCAGGGATTGTCTCAGTATCCCTCACACTGGATCCATCTTCCTCTACATCTTTCACTGCCTCAGCATACGACACCCTCTGCACTACTCTAACCCTGGTAACCTCAACCCGCCTCTCTTGCACGGGACACTTCTGATCTCCGGCACCATGTCCACTCTTACAATTAGCACATACCAATTATTTTCCCAATACTACACATTCCTTTGTATCATGATTTTCTGCACACTTCTCACACCTAGGAACTAACCTCCTACACACTGCTGCCACTTGCCCATAAGTTTGACACCTGTAACAGTATAGTTGCGTGACGCGTAGTGCCTGCTCTCTCTGGTTGGAAGAAACGCACACAAATGTCTCAAGCCCACTCTGTGTTACCATCACTGACTCAAATCATTTCCCACCCAACCTGAAACCACAAATGGATCCACCAAAAGGACAAATCTCACTCCTACTGGACCAGATCATTCGTTTTCATGTCCATCGATGCAGACCTCGGGCTCCGACCACTACACCACACCTTCTACTTCACTTAACTCGCCATCACTCACTTCCATTTCACCTCCAGCCCTCGACTTGGCACCAGTCTTCTTCACCCCCTATCTCCTTTTCTATATCCATCTTCATCAAATTCAACCTCTGCTTTCCTCATTCTCTTGAACACCTTCCTCTTTTTCCTCTTCCATTCCTCACAGCTAAAAACAGAAGACTGTCTCCTGCAGCTTAGGTAGCGGCAGTAAATCCCCACACTCATAACATAAGTTCCTGTTGTTCCCACTTGTCTCTGTAGCCTTTTAACACTCAACTGCCATGCTCCTGGATCCTCCCCTACTATTTAGCCAGCTAACGTTAGTTAATGTTAGTTAGCAAGATGCTAGCTACAACACAGACCCCAGTGACATTCCTGCTTGGCCTCACTTGGAATAAAATGCACTTTATCTGCCAGGAATGTAACGAATATCATTGACATGTGTGCTAGCAAAATACAGCAGGCAATCTATCTGAATCGCTTCTTCTCTTTCAGTGAAGAGGCGATGAGGAAGGCTGGGACTGCACACACGAAGTCCAGCAATGATATGGAGAACCATGTCTATGTCAAAGCCAAATCTAGAGTGAGTGAACGGTTTAATTTACACACACCTAGTAACCTCATCATGGATCATCAAACTCTAACATTGTATATGAGTAACTGGAATTATTGGTAAATAATGGCCATCTCTCATCTAAGTGTGTTATTGTTTACTTCTGAACAGGAAGAATACTTGTCCCTGGTAGCAAGGTTGATCATTCATTTCAGAGACATTCGTACGTACCCCACATACTTTTTCTATCTACTATGTATGTCTAGCTCACATTCATATTTTTCGAGACGGCTAATCTGTCAAGTCAAGTAATGGACTTTTTTTGTTTTGCAGATAAAAAGGCGCAAGGAGGTGGTCCTGGTGTGTTATTATTTTGCAAAACATGTTCTCCGTTACTAAAATACATTCAGAATAATATCTACATATGCCACTGCACATGTGTAAATGTACACATTGCTTCCCCTCTTCCAGATCCCATGAATGCCCTGACAAATCTCCCAGGTGTTCCAGGGGTTCCAGGGGGCATCGGTATGGGGCCTCGGCCACCTGGTGCGCCCATGGGTGGAATGGGGCAGATGCAAATGAGTCAGCATGCCATGGCAGGAGTGGCTGGAAATCCTCAATCGAGTGAGTATCTCTGAAGCTATTTAATTTTCTCACTTTATTTCATGTTTATACCATGGTGTTGTTGAATACTCGTTTCTGATTGGCTTGAAGGGCATTCTAGAGCCTGCATTATCACTAACGTACGGTAGAATTCACATGTTCGAGCTGCTTTTGAAAGCAAAAGTTTAATTTAAAACATTGGTATTATTGAATTAGATTTTCATAATAGCAGGCTAGGACTGATGGTTTGGTTAGCTAAACTAGCAAGTCTGTTTGGTTGGCAAGGCAACTACTGTAGCTATCTAGTAAACTTGCTAGCTACTTCAGTGGATGTTGAACACATTTCTACCTGCAAATTAACATTTCTTTCCGCAAATGTGTTAAAGTGGAACTGACAGCATTTTAACTATATACTTTGCAGATATGAGACAAACAATCATAGTCAATAAAATTCCCAGTTTATGCTTCAAAACCAACTTTGAGGTTTTAAAAATAGGTTATATTTGACAAAAAATTCCATGACATACAGTAAGGCATTGTTGGCAGAATAGATGGATGCAGTTCAATACATGATTAATATAATTCACCAATACTTGGTAGTCCAAAAAATATTGCTATCAGGTTGTAAATCAGATGGCCTGGTACATTGTTTGCTGCCTCCACACAATCGGGGCTCACCGTTTGTTTCAATGACTCAATATTTTGAACAGAAATTGACAAATGTAACTACAATCACACTAGCAAGGGCAATGATCACAAGTCAGTCATAAGGTGGATAATAGGTTAGCTCACATGTGTAACAAACAAAGCCTGTGGGCCGACTAGGGCACACAAGCTAGTATAAAGGAGTCAACAGTTAAGTCATCTACTTTATGAAACTACAGGCTGATGTGCTTGCATCACTAAATTCAAATTCAACTGCGCTGCTTTCGTGTGTCCCATTTAGAGCCTACAGCGCAGGGAAACTGTACAGACAGACACATGACACAGTCCTAGCTAGGCTGCTAAAATGTTGCAGTCTGGTTTCGGTTTTTAAAGCTGGACAATGAATGACAAAACTAAACCTGCAACAAAATACCATGCAAAGGAGAAATATGCAGGCCTATTACAGCAACATATTAAGCAGTCGCCTAGTCTGGCTACACAACTACAATACATTTTAAGTGCACCATACAGCAATGCTGCCTTCAACCGCACCGGGGATTCATGCAGTACAAAAACATTGAAATCCATGTTAAGTTTAAATGTTGCAACAACCTATAGATGGGTTGTTATTTGGAGTAATTAAATATCTTTTGATTAGGGTCACAACATTATGAACACCTGCAGGCATAGCAGCAAAGCTGGACAAATATTATTTATCTTTTGTTTAAATAAGTCAAAATGCTATATACGGCATCCTATGTACATAACTGAACATTATAAAGGGCCATATTTTGGCCATTTGGGTCGAAGTTGCACGTAAAAAAATACAAAGAAGCTATGTCTAGCCCGCAAAGCGAACAGGCCGTTCGCTGATGGAGTTTGACACCCCTGGGCTACCATATTTATTTTTGTAGCTAGCTAAAAATCACAAAGCCTAACATTAGCTAGTTTCTAGGAGGATGTCATGTCATTGGAGGAGTGGGTGAGTGACTGACTCATTGTTTTGGGGTAGGTACAGCTAGAGATGCAGGTGGCATTTGGTTAGCTAGCAAGAAATGTGAATCGCTTTGCTAGCTATTTAAGCTGAACTTAGAACGACTTATCCACAGTGTCACGAACCGGCTCAAAGCACGTAACAAACAAGGAGACAACGTGGAGATAAGGAACAACAAAATATATGTATTTAAGTAAAGTAACCTAAATATAATTAACAATGGTGTGTGTAATCAGTAATCAGTAGTGTGAGTGGTTGCGTGCATAAATGTGATAATGAGGGGTGTTGAAAGGTGTAAACACCAAAAACAGCCACAAAAATACCACAGCCAAAATCTGTGTCTGCATGGCGAGAGTCTCAATGGATTGGGAAGAGGTGCATTTTTCCTGGGACACACCCGAGCCCAGGTGTCCCATTTCGTTGACGACCCTCCTGGCTCCGCCCACCGACATCCTATTAAGGAAAACAAAAGCAAAGAGAATTCGGCAGACAGTGGGAGGGTTATCCCCCCCACCCAATAAAACCGGGGTCCAACAGAGACCCCGGAACACCATACCAGTCACACAGCAAAGTAATCCAGCCTTTGCGTCCTTTTGCCCCAGCCAACCTCGTCCTCCCCAGACCTCAGCAACCTTTGGACAGGAAGTAACCTTTAAGAGGAAATAAACTGAGACCAAAAGGGAACAGACAGGAGCGACAGAACAGGACAATACCAGACACAAAATAAAACACTGTCAAGGGAGCGACCACAGTAGAGAAGTTCCAATAAAAACTACAATAATAACCACTTATTCCCGAGAAACGCATCAATTCCTTTTTAGTAGTTGGTGGTGGAAAAGCATCAATAGCTACCACTTTAGCCCAAACAGGACGCACTTCACCCTGCCCAACCACCTTGCCAAGGTATGTAACGGTCGCCTGAGCAAACTCACATTTAGCCAGATTGATCGTGAGGAGACCCGGAGCTTGAACAAGGCTTGAATAAGGGACAGATGTTCCTCCCAAGTATCTGCATATATCACTACATCGTCCAGATAAAGAGCGCACCCGGCCAGACCGGAGACAACCCTGTTCATAAGTCGCTGAAAAGTGGCAGGTGCATTACGCAGGCCGACACTCATAACTGAATACGAGTACAGACCAGAGGTTGTAATAAAGGCAGAGATTTCACGTGCCCTACTCGTCAGTGGCACCTGCCAATAGCCATTTAAGAGGTCAAATTTGCTCACAAACTTGGCTGCGCCGACTTGATTAAAGCAGTCCTCCATCTGAGGAAGAGGAAATTAATCTGGCTTAGTGACACTTTACCTTCCGGTAGTCCGTACAAAATCTGTTTGTCCCATCCGGTATACTGACCAAGATACAGGGAGAAGCCCAACTGGAGAAAGGCTCTGCCTTCTTACTCTCCAGCATGTACCTGACCTTAGCATCCAGACAACACAGTTTCTCTAAAGAAACTCTATAGAACCGCTGACGAATGGGGTCAGCATCTCCAATGTCAATATCATGTTCTATTAAGTTTGTATGGGTAGGTGTATCAGAAAACAAACATGGAAATCTCAGAATCAGACCAACCATCTCTTTCTGCCCATCAACAGGTAGATGAGCGAGAAGGCTGTCTAAAATATCCAGTGTCTCTGAATTTTTCAATCTACAAACGTCAGGACCAGGAACATCTTCCTCCTCATGCACGAACCTAGGGAAATAACGGTATCGGCCAAAATAACAGGTTTACTGTCCTGTTGACTCCCACTGTTCAGTCTGAGGAATGTGCATAATAGTTTTAACAAATTTACATGGCACAGTTGGTGTGCTTTTCTCCATTCTGGAGTGGCAACTAGATAGTTTTGCTCAGTGTACTGGCGCACCACCGTATATGGACCTTGAAACTTGGCTTGAAAAGAAGAACCAACAATTGGCAGCAGAGCAAGAACCTGGTCACCTGGACTAAAGTGACGAGGCTCAGTTCGCCGATCAAATATGCCCTTTATCCTCTCCTGTGAAGATGACAGCTTCTCTTTAGCCATTTCACTAGTGGCGTACAGGCGTCACCGGAAATCACACACATACAATAAACAGGGACTGAGGGGACTTCCAGTCATCCTGGAGAACAGATAGAAGTCCACGCACCTTATGTCCAAACACAAGGTAATTTGGACTGAAACCCGTGCTTTCCTGTGAAACCTACCTAGCGGCTAACAGTAACCAAGGCAACCCCTCCCAATCCTTATCCATCTCCGTACAATAAGCTCTCAACAAAGACTTAAGTGTTTGATGGAAACGTTCCAGTGCTCCTTGACTTTGCGCGTGATAGGCGTTAGACAAATTGTGTTTAATATGGAGCTGTTGGAGAACCTGACCAAACAGATTGGAGGTGAAATTCAAAGCTTTTAACACAGACTTAGTCGTGATACACCGGAGAGGATAGGCAGCAGGAAACCTAGTGGTCTGACATTACAGTGAACAGGTAACTACTACCCTTTTTAGAACGAGGCAGAGGACCAAACGTCAATAATCAGATACTCAAAAGGTTGGCTGAGTACAGGAATAGGAAACAGTGTTACCGGCTTGATTAGGTTTACCAGTTAATTGACAGGTGTGACAAGTTTTGATGAACTCCTAAACATCCCTCTTTAACCTAGGCCAAAAGAAATGTCTTAATATGCGATTGTAGGTTCTCCTCACACCCAAAAATAAAATAAATACCATTGGAGAAAATAGCCATGGGCGACATCTCCCAACTGTTCCACAGGCACAATTTGGTCACGCAACTCTTCTAATGTGGGGTCAATCCCATTGCGCATTCATTAGATCGGATAACGTCGATACCCTCAATAGGCAACAAAGAACAAACCCCCACAACAAGCTCACCTTTAACCAGTCCACAATCCAACATCAGTTCATGCAATGGAACTGACAGTGTTCAAACCTATTCCCCTAATTAGAACACTATTCCCCGAATCAGTTTCAGCAGAGAAGGGTAACACAGATTCCAACACAAACAATTCAGAGGCACCTGTGTCTCAGGATCTTCACTGGCACTAGGTTCTTACTTCCTGACAGACAAACCCCTCCGTAATGAAATGTAAATAGTCTGGGTCAATATGGACTTTCACATGCCCCTGGGCATGAGACGAGGTGTCAGGAATGAACTGATGTGGAACAGGCGCAGCTAATGCCGTAGGCTTAGATTTAACGTAATCACATGTACTGAATTTACCCCTAGCCCTGAGAACCGGACATTCATTTTTCCAATGACCTGAACCTTGACAGTAGTGACACTCTTGACCAAAGTCAGCTTTACCACGGGAGTCAGGCTCCTAGTTGAATGAAACTCTGCCCGTGAACCAAAGTATCTCGGTGAGTGAGGCCCAAATCGCTCCGAACGCTCCCACTCTCTCCAAATACGTGGCTCTGCAAAGACACTTGTGAGTCAAAACATACTCGTTCGGCAAAACCGCAGCTTCAGCAACAGTCTTTACTTTTCGTTCATTAATGTACGTGGCTATACGATCAGTGATTGTGTCCTTTAATTGCTCTAACATAATCAGATCACACAGCCCTTGGAAAGTCATAACTGCAGAGGTGGAACATCAGCGATAATACTCGTGCAAACTCAACATGAGTCTGTATCATCCCTTTTTAAAGTTCTAAATCGTTGGCTGTAAGCCTCAGGAACTAATTCGTAAATTAACCTTATCATAACTGACACTGTCGGCAACACTAAGAGCTGGATATTGCATCCTGCGCTTTACCAGTCAGTACACACTGCAACATTAAAGTGCGGTCAGAATCAGGCCAACTCCTAGCGTCAGCAACACGCTCAAACAACGAAAAGAATGTCTCAGGGTCCTTTTCATTAAATTGAGACAACAACCATAAGTTCCCAACAATATCAAATGTGTCCGGGGCACGACCAAAAGAGGAATGACCCCTAGGTAAATCTGGGTCACCTTCCCAGAGCAAACTCTCCCCTGAGAGCTTTCCTTCCCTAACCAACTCTAACCGCTCTTGTTGCAGCTTGAATTTAGCACGCTCCAAATCCGGTTTAAACACCAATTCCTTTTCATACTTTACACAATCATGCTCTAGCTTTTCACGATCATGCTCTAACTGTAACCGAAGCAGTTCAAAAAGAAGACTACTAGGACTAACCGATGGCGCGGTCATTGTAACGATACGGGGAGACAGCGAGTCCTCAGCAAAGGCTGCCCCAGTGGTAACTTCAATAATACCACTCCATCAGATTGGCCTTCAATATCAACCTAATAGAATTTGACGTTTATCACAACTTTCAACAGCTGTTCTTTAGTACATAATTCTAACAGTTCCTCTGATGGAAAGCGAATGAACTCGTCTACGTAAGACGCCATAGTCAACAGAAAATAAAAAAATTAAAAGATCTCGCTCTTCCCCTCTGCTGAGCACACCAGACCACAACCAGATGATAATCACACTGGGCACCACAGAAGAGAGAGGAGATATATATGGAGCTTCCCCAAAATCTACAGTAACTCAACCCTAGTCTTCGAGCGGATTTGCGGTTGGTAATTACGTACTGTAGCCCGCTGGCAAGGAAATAAACCACCCAGCACACTGGCAGATTCCCCCAAGCCACGGATGTGCCCCAGAGACAATTGTTCAGTCCACAGACACCACACAAAACAAAATAACCATGCCCAATGTATTCCAAAGTGAAACACGTCGCTAAGCCTAACAGAGGGGAGGGGGAGGACGAACGAACCAATGTACTTTCTCCAATGCAGCACACAACGAACTATCCACTGCAGTGGCAAGTTTACCAACCAACCAAACAAAGGCAACCAGTACTGGGCACCAAACATTTCAACTAAAACAAGATGTAACAAAAGATGCAAATTAAGCACCTACAGAGTTTAACATTAACACATTTTTCACCCAAACACAACACACATACTAGTAAGCCAAATTACACTAGTATTAGTCCTTCATAATGCAACAAAGTGCTATACACCAAAATGTCTAGGAACCAACCTTATGAAATCCCGGACAAGCCCCCACTTGTCACGAACCGGCTCAAAGCACGTAACAAACAAGGAGACAACTTGGAGATGGGCAATAACAAAATATATTTATGTAACTAAAGTGAACTAAATATAATTAACAATGGTGTGTGTAGTCAGTAGTGTAAGTGAGTGGTTTCTTGCATACGTGATAATGAGGGTTGTTGAAAGGTGCCAACGCAAACAGCCACAAAAATGCCACAACCAAAATCTGTGTCTGCATGGAGAGAGACTCTTCAATGAATGGGAAAGAGGCGCATTTATCCTGGGACACACCCGAGCCCAGGTGTGTCCCATTTCGCTGACGACCCTCCCGGCTCTGCCCACCGACATCCTATTAAGGAAAATAAAAAGTAAAGAGAAAGAATTCGGCAGACAGAGTGGGAGGGTCGTCACAACAGTAGGCATATCTCTTAGTTGTCAACCAAATGTATTTGGCATCAATCAAATGTATTTGGCATCGGTCAAATGGGTGGGCTGGCAAGTTCCCATTCAGTAGTCAAAATGTGGGTTGGGACAAGCTGCAGGACGAGCAGGCGACTATTCCAGGCTACTATTCCCCATCGTTTATCTGTGAAATTGACGGCCAACTAGCTGAAAACTTTTGAGAGGGTTTATCTAATATTCCCTCTAGATTTGAGCTAATCTCACTCTGGCTAGCATTAGTTGTTGATCTTGTTGATGTGCATAGGCAACTGAAGGAGAGAGCCTATTTTTTTCATGGTTGTTTGATCAATAGGACTGTGAAATCTATTCAGGTGTATGTTGTGTAGCTGTTGCTACTGCCTGTAAACACAGTCCATTTCAAAGTGAAAGATATTGGGCCCGTTTGGCAAATGGGTTATTTGCATATAGGCCTACTGTAGTTCAGTTTGGCTATAGCGCACCAGTTTGCTTAGTCAGATGTTTTTTAGGTTTTATTTTCTGCAGTGTCTATTAATTGCCCAAATGCACGGCCGCTTTACCACTCTATATTGCTATATCATTTTCACAAATGCTATACTTTGTTCCCAAACATTCTATGGATTTATGAAAATGAATATATCTAAATTCTCGCTTGTCTGAAAATGTAATATTCTTCCCAGGGGTGTATATGAACAGATTTTAACAAGATTTTGTGTTGCTAAAATGCTGCGAGTTCTACTTTAAATTATAGCCATGGTATAAAAGGGATAATCAACTCGGGGCACTTTGCGTTCTCTGGAAAATAATTCAACCCCGTGGAAGGTAACAGTGGTTCCTCAATTAACTTTCGAGATTATGCCGCGGGACTTAAAGGTAATTTGTGGTTTAGTACGTTACCCTGCGCCACTGCTTCATTGCTCCAGACCACCGCAAGTGGGAGATAGAGTGCTGATTATGCTTTTTGGTCCCAAGGCGCTAATGTGTGTCTACCTGAATGAATGCTGTCAATGATTTGGTGATATAAACCAAATTGAAACTGAATTGTGCATGACTTAAATTAAATTTGAATTAACTGAATGATGAGGATGAAGAAGAAGAGGGCGATTACATTTAGGACAATAGTGTAAGAATTGCTTTCTCTGTCCCCACACGCACACCTGAAAAAATACTCATTTTTTTGTCTCTACTTCATCAGAAGAAGCTGTAACTGGACTGTAGCATATTACTTCCTTGAACTGTTGTTAAACTAAGTGAAAATATCTGTTGACTGAATATAAGCAGCAAGTAATGTCTGCTAAATAAACAAGTTGATGGTGCAGTCATATAGCCTCGCCACATACAAACGACAACTACATCACACTTGCCCAGACCCACCTGCTCACATCCCCATCTCCAGCGCCTGTATCACTCTCCGCCACATGGCCTCAAACTGCACTATTTTGTTTCTCTCCATTGCCCACGCACTTTCAACATTTAAATAAAGCATTTAAAGGCGGACTTTGGTTGATTTTCAATTTGTAAGAATATTTTTTTTTCAAGATGATTGACGAGAAAAGTATCGTCCAACCCATAGGGTATCTGACTGCACTCTTATATCCCAGAAGAATGGCTTCAGAGGGAATGGCTGGTTGACAGAATTCCAAGAGTGCAAAGCTGTCATCAGGGTGAAGGGTGACTACTTTGAAGAATCTAAAATCTATTTTGATTTAACACTTTTTTTGGTTACTACATGAATACATATGTGTTATTTCATAGTTTTGATGCCTTCACTATTATTCTATAATGTAGAAAATAGTGAAAATACAACTTGAATGAGTAGGTGTACTGTATATCCACTAGGCTAATACATTATCACATTTTTCCTTTGGATTATTTAATGAACCTATATCATGTTATCCCTTTGGAGCACATGCAAAAGCGATTTGGAGTTGTTGAACGGAAGTGACAAAATGAATTACAATTGAATTTTAATGAGCTGATTGACGAGGATGATGAAGAGTGTTTGAATTCAGAACAATAGTGTAAGAATTGCTCTTCCTCTGTCCCACGCGCACATACAAAAAAAACAGTTTTTTTGTTTCTACTTTGTCAGAAAAAGCTGCAACTGGACCGTAGCTTATTACTTACTAAAACTGTTACACTGTACGGTTTTTATTCTAATAGAAATGGTCTTATATTCTTAAACTAGGTGTTTACTGAAATATACGCAAGTGATGTCTGCTAAATTAACAAGTTGATGGTGAAAACCAGAGCTATTAAATGTAGGTGTTATATTTATTACATTTACTTGTGGAATGTTACCGAATAGATAACAACAATAGAAAAAATATTCTGGTGGCATTGGTAGAGAGTCAGGTGGAGAATGGCGTGAAAGTGCACTGTACTGTAAGTATGTAATAACGTTGTGGGCCAGGTGTAAATGGTTTAGCAGCCTTTCCAATAAATTTGAATACATAAGAAGGCATCCACCCTTGATGGGCTATCAGCAGGACAATACTCTTGCCGAGTTTAGGGACTTTAAATGTATTAATGGATGTTTGCGAGGCATGTCACCTCACCCATCTCTTTGCATAGCCCACCACATGCACTGTTTTCTAACCACATCTGGATGGATCCATAACAAATTACTATGGGAATAAATCACTGAATGAGAGAAATAGTGGAATAAAGTAGGCTAATGCAATTGAAAGCAACAAATTGTTGCATACTGAAACACCCAAAGTTATCCAACTGTTATAATAGGATTTGAAGCAATAGCCTACCCACGTGTGGTCAACTATTTCCGCACCGTTTCACGCTGCTTTTAGACATGCATTGAGACTGGTCTTGATAAATCAATCATATCTCCGTTTGGATATTAGTTAGCCTACAATTAGACTGTGGAAATGTTAGGATTATTTTGCACTTCTCTTCCAGTCACTTAGTAGCCTAGACCTAGCCTAGACCTACTCTCGACCGGTCGTACAGCGCCATATTGTCCTAAAGGAAACCCTGAGGCCTACATAGGCTAATGTAAAATGCATTTTCGTTTTTCTTGGAATAGAAACACCATAATATTAATCAATTTAATTAAGCTACATTTCTAACAGTATAAACAACACATCAAATACAATAATACTTTACAACCAAATTCTAATCAATCCCATATAGTTAAAAATGTTTTAGTCTCTAGTATAGCCAATATTAAAAACAGTCAAATGCGATCGTGAATTCAATCGCTTTAGCCACATGTTGCGGTTTATTAATTGTTTAAATATTCAAGGGTCCCTTAGTTATTTAAGTACATGGATGACTTGTATGCTGTGTGATGACATGCAGGAATGATTGATTGATGTACTGTATATTGAAGTCGGCCTTTATGCCAATAAGTAAGTTACGCTAAAAACAGCTACAGTAAACAGGACTCTTAGGCTTACAGCTCCATGTCATTTCAATAACTTTATTTAATTAAAAACCTTAAACCCACCTGTCCCTGAATTTACTGAAATATGTGTATTTTACACTCAAGTAGTAGGCCTACATTAAGATAAATATCATAAAAGACAACTTACTGAGCATTTCATCAAAGTACCATGAAGGTCTGCTGTGCGCTATGCATATTAACAGTAGAATATCCAGGACTCGACAAGTAGCCTACCAATAGCTGCCAGTCTATAAATACATTTAAATACACAATCACAAAGGAATCCATTAATATTTTGTTTAAGGTCATTAAAAAAAACATAATACTAAGACAATTTATTTCAAAAGAACAGAATAGCATGTATTTCTCTGTGCTATAGTAGCTGAGGCTATGGTTGCTTCATGTCAACAAAATTCATTAACTTGTTATGCTCTTTCAGATAGGGTATAGCAATCAAAATGTCTGGCCTGCATGGACCTCTGTAGGATTATTTAGGAAAAAAAAGCAAGCGCCAACAAGCTTCATGAAGACGCCCTCAAAGATGCCCTCTGGTGGCTTCAACAAGCATTAAGGGCATTAACGGCAACAATGGCTGACAGTAAAATACTATGACGTCATGCACTGTAACATGCTGTACTATACCGAGGCATCCTGCAAGTGGTGCTGCAGTACGATGCAACTTTGAAATGAGGAACAGACCTTCCACGTCATTCAATATTTTTCCATAGAACGCCTCGTTGATTATCCCTTACTTATTTTAATTCTGTCTGTTAGCACACATAAACAATTGGATCAATAGCTTACCAGTCATGACATTTTGATTTTGTATCCAAACTCATATTTCTGTGTCCTCTGTGAGGCTCAGAGCATGTGAGCGGAGATGAGTGGGAGCTGGGCGGGCACAGTTTGACTGGAGCGTGGGAAAAGACGTGGAGCGCTCTGTGAGATGAACAGGGTGTCCAACTGCTCAACTCGGCTTACATGCACTGCTCCAGACTCTTATTTCTATGTGCTCAGGTGTAGGGCTTTTCCTCCAGGGCTTTCCCCAAGTTTTCAGCTGGAGGATGTCTGTTTTGTCCACATCCTCCCTGTAGTAGGAGGTCCAGGGCAGATGCAGATGCAGCAGATTGCCCAGCAGCAGGCCCAGCAGCAGGCCCAGCAGCAGTCCATCCAGTTCCAGCAGTTCCAGGCACAGCAGCAACAGACGGCCATGCAACAACAGCAACAGACGGCCATGCAGCAGCAGCAGCAGACAGCAATGCAACAACAGACAGCCATACAACAGCAGCAGTTTCAGGTCCAGCAGCAGATGAAGCTGCAACAATTACAGCAGCAACACCATCAGAACCAACAGCTCCAACAGCAGCACCAAAACCAGCAGCAGCAGCAGGCCCAAAACCAGCAACAACAGAACCAGGTATAAGCTTAAAAGCCCTGCCATGATAGCCTGCCTAGATGTACAATTAAAAGCAAACAGACATGCAAGAAGGCAGTTGAATTGGTTTATTTTTTGGTAAACAAGTATGACATGACGACAAAATATTTTTTGGGTTTAAAATAATCTGCATTATAAGTATTTACACACCCTCCCCCATCTGTCTTCAGATGCACCCATCAAGGCACCAGCAACAGCAGATTCAGTTACAACTCCAACAGCAGCATGCACAGTCCATCCAGCACATGGTCCAGCAACAACAGCAGCAACAGGTTCAGTCTCAGCCCCAGCCGACCCAGCTGCCCCCCCACTCCCAGCAGCAGCAGGGCATGGTGCCCCAGTCTCTGGCTGGGCAGATGGCCCCCACACAGCATGTGCCCATCAGCTCGCTCAGTCAGCAGCAGCAGCAGCAGCAACAGCAGCAGCTCAAGATCCAAGCCTTGCAGGTAAAGCAGAGGTGGTGTTATTGAAAAAGATTAACTTAAAGTTTAGTTAAATCTCTGTAGAATAGTGGTGACTCTTTGTTGTCCACTCTAAATTGATAATCTATAGTATCTGGGATAACACACATATTCCAGTAACTTGTTTACACACCCCTCTGCTTGCATGCTTCCCTATGTGTGTGTATGTGCCGTGTGTTCTTTGTATGTGTGTGTGCTTTGTGTGTGGCCAGGCTAGAGCATTGCAGCAGCAGCAGCAACAGCAGCAGCAGGCCCAGCAGGCAGCGCAGCAAGCCCAACAGGCGGCGGCTCAGGCCCAGCTAGCGGCAGCTGTACCTGGCCAGGTAAGAGCACTGCAAGCTGGTGTGGTGGAACTGATTGACTGCCACTGGTCACTGAGCCTGGCCTGGAGTGAGTGCATGCTTTCAGATTTACCTGTTTGGAGTGACGACAGGGTTGATTGAATTTTGGGTCACAAACTCTACGCTGCCCTACCAAGCAAAAAGGCATTAACTGCTCATAGTGTGGAACTGAGAAAAATGGCTTTTATTTACCTTGGTCTCACAGTAACTTTATGCAGTTACTGCTAACATGACCTCCATTATTTTCTCCAAAACACAATATAATAGAGGCAGGATATTTGTCCACATTATTAAGCATTTAATGTAGTAAAAATGACATTAACACATTTTTGACGAAATGAGCAGTTACTGCCTTTTTGCTTGGTTATGGCAGTACTGTTTTGACCATATTTAGTTTTCTGTGTTGCCTGTTGCCATACTTAAGCTGCTGCCATAGCCAGAAGGTAGTAGTAGTTGTTATATCACATAGCATTAGCTAGAGAGACTTAAGCTTGCATCGATTCATATAATGGCAAATTTTCTGCTTAATGGCTCAGGGGTTCTTTGGTTTGAACAGAATGATGAATCTCCTACGTAACTCAGGGAATCAATTTAGTTGGTTGTCATTTGCATGTACAGTGCCTTCAAAAGATTCACACCCCTTGTGTTTTCCACATTTTATTTTGGAATGGCTTGAATTTAAAATGGAATAAATTGATATTTTTATCACTGACCTACACGCAATACCCCATAATGTCAAACTGGAATTATGTTTATTGACATTTTTAAGAATTAATAGAAAATGAAAAGCTGAAATGTCTTGAGTCAATAAGTATACAACCCATTTGTTATGGCAAGCCTAAATACGTTCAAGACATAATAACATAATAAGTTGCATGGACTCACTCTGTGTGCAATAATATTCTTTAACATGATTTTTGAATGACTACCTCATCTCTACCCCACACATACAATTATCTGTATGTGTGTGGTAGTCGAGCAGTGAATTTCAAACACCGATTCAACCACAAAGGCCAGGGAGGTTTCCCAATGCCCCACAAAGAAGGGAACCTATTGGTAATTGGGTAAAAAATATAAAATACATTGAATATCCTTTGAGCATGGTACATTTATTCATTACACTTTAGATGGTGGATCAATGTTCCTGAGTGTTCCGAGTTACATTTTTACATTGTAATCTCTGCCAAAGCTGCTTATACAAAGTATTGACTCAGGTGTGAATACTTATTTATGTAAATTAGATATGTCGGTATAAAATGCTCAATACATTTGCTAAAATGTCTAAACATGTTTTCACTTTGTCATTATTGTGTGTAGAGTAATATATTTAATCTATTTAGAATTCAGGCTGTAATGTAACAAAATGTTGAATAAAGGGCATGATTACTTTCTGAAGGTACTGTATGGTGCTTTTTGAGAATTTCCTGATAGGCTTGGTACTCATCTTATCGCTTCCCGGCAAAGGAGTGATAGAGCTAGGATTCATTTCCACAGGACACTCCCCCATCCCTTCTTTCTCTACCAAACTAGAATTAATGGAGACCTCTTCACCCCAACGCTAATTCTCCTCCCTATTGAAGGTTTCTCAGAATGAAACCCATGGGTGGGCTGCTGAGAGAAATGAAAGTTTCTCTCCCAGAGGATGTCTCTTTATTATACCTCAGACCTACTTTAGAATGTGTTGTTCCCCCTTCATGCATGTGTGCTGTTCGTGCAATGAATGCTATAACTGCATGCCTACTCTGTCCTGCAAACCAAATATATCCTTTAACTCAGCTGCTACATCTACTAGCGCTACTCTTAGATGCAAAGACATGGCATCATCAATTATTGAAGGACCCCCACCATCTCATCCAATTGACCAATAGACACGGTTGGGAAATCACTGCCAAACCTCTTACTGGGGGGAACAATGGGGTTCCACCATTGGCGGTCATTTAAAATACTTAAAGCTAGTTATACTAGATTACCAAAAATGATTGTTATTTGTAGTCATTTGACAGATGTTTACCTTCTGTACTTCACTAATCAATTTAAATAATTGTCAAACACACTGCATAGTTTGGCCTTGTGAATAAAGAGGGAGCATGTTCCCACTGGCTGTGGAAGGCCTCATCACTGTTGTCATGGTAACAATGCCTGGCTGTGTGTCTCACACCAGGGTTAAAGATATGACTAACTGTTACTGTGTGATGTGTGTCAATGAGTGTGCGTGCATGTGTGTGTACGTGTATATGTTTGTTCTTGTGTACCTTACAGGTGTTGTTCCTGGGAGCTTGCTTGCATATGCGTGTGCAAATGCGTTGTGCATGCATGCGCCTCATCTCCGCTGATGCATTGCATTTCTTGTTTTGCTTGTGATATGTCTGTTGTCCCCTCTGTCCTCCTCCAAGATGATGATGCCCCGCCTTGGGATGCAAATTCCGCCCCGGTTGCCCCGCGCTGCCTCGAACCCCGCCATACCTCCAAACTCTGCTGCCGTGGGAGGACAGCAGTTACCACAGGTATTTACGCAAAGGTAGAGTGACCAGGCAGTACTCTGACCCTGACCTCTATGGTGACCACCTCTCCTAAAACCATGTCCCTCTGGTGTGCTTCCTTATGCCAACTCTTACCCTTCAGTGCAGCCCTCTAATCTCCTCCCCACTTTACCCAAACCACCTCTCCTGCTCCTTACACAGACCATTGGAATTAGATCTGATAGTGAATGTCTGTTCTCATGCTCAGTATGTAGTTGATTCATGAAAAGAGAGTTGTACCTTCTACAATCAGGTTCTGATTTGGAACCCATGAAGGGTAGGCCTTAGAGCTGGGACAATAAACCCAAAATTACAGACACCGACATTGCCTTCCTCTTACTGAAGCATTTTGTGTACCTCTGTAATTTTTTGTGATTTTGCTACACAACGTTCCTGTAGATGGCTCTGAAACAATTTTTTCCCACAGTAATAGCCTATGCATTATCTGCTATGAAAGTATCTGCCTGTCCCTGTTTTGCTGTTGGCTGCTGTGAGCGAGCCACTCCCTCTCCCCACTGTGTGCACGGAGGAGGGAGAGATGCATTCTGAGAAGCACAAGTATATGACCGTTTCTCAAAATGCAATTGCGGGAAAAATACAGTTTTCAAAGCAACTACTGTTCCAGTTCCAGGGAGGAGTGTCACAGCTTTCTGTGAGTATATCATTTATTTCTCACCTCTTAATACTGAGTTCATGGCACCACTTTATAACTGGAGTAGGCTGTAAGCCTAGTATGGTTTCGATGCGCCCGAAGAGTGGAGCGCGCAATTTGCAGTGTATAGGCCTACATCAAGTAGCCTAGGCCTAGCGCTGGAAAGTTTTTGTAGATCATTAGCCTACATTTACTGATAGATTCATTAATTAGTCGACATGGCAACAATATCATATTTAGCCTGTAGTCCGATGTGCACAAAGAGGCCAAATTAAATCTGATAGGCTAATCCTAGGCTGGATTCTATTTTGACAGGTTGCATATCAAAATAACAATCATGCATTCCCTGGATATGTTAGATGAAATAGCTTATTTTTTTAATCATAAGCTACCATCTATTGTCTTACTGGGTACTGGAAGAAATGTGTCTAGAGTCCTACCGCTAATGTAAAGTAATTGTCCATGACATCTTTTTTTTAATAGTTGTATTTATTATTATCCAACAAAATAGTTACATTTATCACAATGACTTTTTGTACATATCGCCAACTCTAGCACCTCCCCACAAAATAATAATTTAGTAATGATTTATCAATATCGCAAACAACTGGTCAATTTATCGCAATATGTATTTTTGTCCATATTGCCCAGCTCTAGTAAGCCTATAGATTTTGTTGGAAATGTAGTGTATTATTTTGCTAAGTATTCATTGTTGTGTTTGGTAAGTACCAATAAGACACTCAATTATATTTTCTTCCTCAGTAGGCACTCAGGCCCTGATCGGCGTAATGGCTTGAAGCAGGTTTTTCCCCCTGCTATTAAGGTTGGATGGTAATGTGATGCAGCTTCCAACCAGCTGAACAGTTGCTTGGGTTCCTCTGATGTGAGCTCTCTTTTCTTTTCACCTCCTCCAAAGGTGCAGCAGCACCAGATGCTGTCATCGCCCTCGCCGGTACAGGTGCAGACACCCCAGTCCATGCCCCCCCCTCCCCAGCCACAGCCATCGCCACAGCCCCCATCCTCCCAGCCAAACTCAGTCAGGTGAGCAAAGTTGGCATGCTCACTCTCTTATTGACTGGAATATGGCATTTGAAAGTTTTATTTCAGGTGTAATCTTGAAATGAAATTCTCTGGTGTCAACTATGACCCTGTATTGTGTTTCTTCACAGCAGTTCTGGTCCCACACCGTCGCCGGGGGGCTTCCAGCCTAGCCCGTCCCCCCAGCCCTCACATAGCCCAGCCACCGCACGCACCCCGCAGAACTATGGTGTCCCCTCCCCAGGACCTCTCAACACTCCAGGTACTGTC
Source organism: Oncorhynchus clarkii lewisi (assembly GCF_045791955.1). Classification (NCBI taxonomy): domain Eukaryota; kingdom Metazoa; phylum Chordata; class Actinopteri; order Salmoniformes; family Salmonidae; genus Oncorhynchus; species Oncorhynchus clarkii. Next base: position 27,252,161 of record NC_092151.1, on the reverse strand, counting down.
CCAACTCCTCACTGGAGAAGAGGTGCGGTTCTAAGCCCGTAAGCCTCATACCTCACCTATGATTGTTTTCCTTACTAAAGTTGACATTCTTAATTATCTTTATGTAAGATGTTGATTTGTATGGAGCTTCTTTAGTTTCCCATTTGCCTGTTATGCCAAATATTGGAAGCCCAATCAAACCCATTCTCAGTGCCCCTGTATATGTATACACATATTGAATGTACAGTTGAAGTCGGAAGTTTACATACACTTATGTTGGAGTCATTAAAACTCGTTTTTCAACCACTCCACAAATTTCTTGTTAACAAACTATAGTTTTGGCAAGTCGGTTAGGACATCTACTTTGTGCATGACACAAGTCATTTTCCCAACAATTGTTTAGACAGATTATTTCACTTATAATTCACTGTATCACAAATTCAGTGGGTCAGAAGTTTACATACACTAAGTTGACTGTGCCTTTAAACAGCTTGGAATATTCCAGAAAATGATGTCATGGCTTTAGAAGCTTCTGATAGGCTAATTGACATAATTTGAGTCAATTGGAAGTGTACCTGTCGATGTATTTCAAGGCCTACCTTCAAACTCAGTGCCTCTATGCTTGACATCATGGGAGAATCAAAAAAAAAATGTAGACCTGGTTAATCCTTGGGAGCAATTTCCAAACGCCTGAAGGTACCACGTTAATCTGTACAAACAATAGTACGCGAGTATAAACACCATGGGAACACGCAACTGTCATACCACTCAGTAAGGAGACGCGTTCCATCTCCTAGAGATTAACATACTTTGGTGCGAAAAGTGCAAATCAATCTCAGAACAACAGCAAAGGAACTTGTGAAGATGCTGGAGGAAACATGTACAAAAGTATCTATATGCACAGTAAAACGAGTCCTATATCGACATAACCTGAAAGGCCGCTCAGCAAGGAAGAAGCCACTGCTCCAAAACCACCATAAAAAAGCCAGACAACGGTTTGCAACTGCACATGGGGACATGTCCTCTGGTCTGATGAAACAAAAATGGAACTGTTTGGCCATAATGACCATCGTTATGTTTGGAGGAAAAAGGGTGAGACTTGCAAGCCGAAGAACACCATCCCAATCGTGAAGCACGGGGGTAGCAGCATCATGTTGTGGGGGTGCTTTGCTGCAGGAGGGACTGGTTTAATTCACAAAATAGATGGCATCATGAGGTAGGAAAATGATGTGGCTATATTGAAGCAACATCTGAAGACATCAGTCAGGAAGTTAAAGCTTGGTCGCAAATGTGTCTTCCAAACGGACAATGACCCCAAGTATACTTCCAAAGTTGCGGCAAAATGGCTTAAGGACAACAAAGTCAAGGTATTGGAGTGGCCGTCACAAAGCCCTGACCTCGATCCTATAGAAAATTTGTGGGCAAAACTGAAAAGACGTGCGAGCAAGGAGGCCTACAAACCTGACTGAGTTACACCAGCTCTGTCAGGAGGAATGGGCCAAAACTCACCCAACTTATTGTGGGAAGCTTGTGGAAGGCTACTCAAAACATTTGACCCAAGTTAAACAATTTTAAAGGCAATGCTACCAAATACTAATTGAGTGTATGTAAACTTCTGACCCACTTGGAATGTGATGAAAGAAATAGAAGCTGAAAAAAACACTTTCTCTGCTATTATTCTGACATTTCACATCCCTGAAGACAGGGAATTTTTACTAGGATTAAATGTCAGGAATTGTGAAACTGAGTTTAAATGTATTTGGCTAAGGTGTATGTTAACTTCAGACTTCACCTGTATATGAGTATTCTGATTGTTGTCCCATGTGGTTGTCTGGTGATGTGTAGGGAACCCCAGTTCAGTGATAAGTCCAGTCGGTGCCTCTCAACTGGAGGACCAACAGTACATGGAGAAACTCAAACAGCTTTCCAAATACATTGAGCCGCTGCGCAGGATGATCAACAAGATAGACAAAAACGAAGGTATACACTCATGCCATGCTCTTTCTTACTTTTATGTCCATTCTCGGCTGTTCCCACTCACTAAAGGGAGTTTGTGTTCCCAACAGATAGGAAAAAGGACCTGAGTAAGATGAAGAGCCTGCTGAACATTCTCACTGACCCCAGCACAAGGTAAAATAATACAAGTGTGTTGCTTATGAGTGTGTCAGTGCCTATCCATGTTGGTCATAACAATGGTTATAGAATGTATCTCCTCTCCCTGACTTGCAGGTGTCCTCTCAGGACCTTACAGAAGTGTGAGATAGCACTGGAGAAACTGAAAAATGATATGGCTGTGGTAAGCGTGAGACCCCGTTTTTCAATCATGGTGAAAATCTTTGTGCTGTTATATTGCTCTTTGGCTCTCAAAATGTCTTTCTGTTGTGATTTCATAAAGGTTACCCATTGAAAGTGAATCATTAGTTGTAAAGAACCTAAAACCCTAGCAACTATTTAACTAAATGTTTCCCTATTTAGCTTATTAATAAGACATTATTCTAAACTTGTTCTAGCCGACACCACCCCCTCCACCTGTGCCCTGCACCAAGCAGCAGTACCTGTGCCAGCCCCTCTTGGATGCCGTCATGGCAAACATCCGCTCTCCTGTTTTCAACCATTCCCTGTACCGTACCTTTGCCCCAGCCATGACAGCCATCCACGGGCCTCCAATCACGTGAGTTTACCCTAACCACGCCTTCATGTCCAGAAACCCTACAGGGTGGACACATTTTCAGCTGATATCTTGGTGCGACCCTGCTTTAGATCTGTCCATGTCTCTATCATTGATACAAGACCATCATTTCCCTACAGTGCATTTAGAAAGTGTGTGAAAGAGTACAGTAGCAGTGGGATCAGGCCGTCATCTGACACCCATCTCTATTTTCTCCCACTCCACTCCACAGAGGCCCCACCATCGTGGCCCGGAAGAGGAAACACGAGGAGGATGACCGCCAGACCATCCCCAACATCCTGCAGGGGGAGGTGGCCCGCCTCAACGCCAAGTTCCTGGTTAACCTGGACCCCTCATTCTGCAGTAACAACGGCACGGTACATCTAATCTGTAAACTAGGTGAGTTTAGGGCAGAGGTTGGCAACTAGATCCAGCCACGGTTGCATTGAGACACGACCACGTCTCTCTTTTTTATTAGTGGGAACAGATTTCCTAAATTAAACTAATTTCTAGCTGAATTCCTGATTTTTACAAGACTAAAATCCTTACGGGGCCGCCTGTTGCCGACCCCTGGTTTAGGGCGTTAAGAAATTAAGGCTGGGGGAAATCACATTATCCTCCCTCAAAGATAAAATTAATTGATGTCTGATGCTATTCTCTGCTTTTCTCTTCCAGACGACAAGAACCTGCCAAGTGTGCCACCTCTCCAGCTCAGCATCCCTGCAGACTACCCAGACCAAAGCCCTCAGTGGGCAGACGATGGGCAAGTGTATGGTAAGACACACTGGCTCTCTCTGTACCCATACTCAACTATGTAGCCTGTTTTAGTCAAATTGACTTTAACTTTGGTTGTAATGAAATGTTGCCCAATATTACCTACAGTTTAAAATGTATAACAAATTAAATGTTCAGCAAAATAACAATTATAATTTTTTAACCATACTGCCATGTCAGTAGCTAGTCTTTTCAGGTTTCATGCATTTTCTAGTTGATTAATGCATCACTTTGTTTTTCTCTCCAGGTGCCAACCCCTTCCTAAAGAACGTTCACAGAAACATGACCTCCAAACTCCTACAGCTCCCAGACAAGCACTCTGTGACTGCACTGCTCAATACTTGGGCCCAGAGTGTCAGACAAGCCTGTCTTTCCGCAGCGTAGACAAGAGGCTCACCTCTTCATCAAACCTCTGCTGGAGACAACATAACTTATCACAGACTGTGCAAACTGAAAAGGGTGGGCTACCTCACCCTGGAACGCCAGCTCTCCCCTACCACCACTAGGGTGTGCTGTTGAGGCTTCAACACGAAATGGTATAATGAGAAAGTCCATTTGGGGTGTGTTCTGTAAAGAATTCTAGGGTGAGAATATGTATAACCAATAACTAAACACTTTTCTGTGTAAAGCTTTGAAGTGTGTATATGTGCTCGTAAGGGAATTTGTCTTTTTGTTATCAAGAATAAATACTTTTCTGCTCACCTGTTTTCATTAACCAGATCCATCCCCATAAGACGAAATTCAACTGACTTGACCAACCTAACAACAACGGCACACCAAAATAAGTTTAATAGGGAGAAATATTAACTTTATATACAGTACCAGTCAAAAGCTTACACATTCTCTACTCATTCCAGGGCTTTTCTTTATTTTTAGTATTTTTATATTGTAGAATAATAGTGAAGACATGAAATAACACATGTGTTAAACAAATCAAAACATATTTGAGATTCTTCAAAGTAGCCACCTTGATGACAGATTTGCATTCTGTCAACCAGCTTCATTAGGAATTGTATTTTTTTTTATTTTACCTTTATTTAACTAGGCAAGTCAGTTGAGAACAAATTCTTATTTTCAGTAACAGCCTAGGAACAGTGGGTTAACTGCCTTGTCCAGGGGCAGAACGACAGATTTTTAACCTTGTCAGCTCGGGGATTCGATCTTGCAACTTTTCGGTTACTAGTCCAACGCCCTAACCACTTGGCTACCTGCCACCCCAATGCTTTTCCAACAGTCTTGAAGGTGTTCCCACATATGCTGAGCACTTGTTGGTTGCTTTCCCTTCACTCTGTGGTCCAACTCATCCCAAACCATCTCAATTGGGTTGAGGTCGGGTGATCACTCTCCTCCTTGGTTCACCTACTCTGTCTCACTAAGACATGGTGGTTAGAACCAAAAATCTCACATTTGGACTCATCAGCCCAAAGGACAGATCTCCAATGTCCATTGCTCATGTTTCTTGGCCCAAGCAAGTGTTTTCTTTTTATTGGTGTCCTTTAGTAGTGGTTCTTTGCAGTAATTCAACCACGAAGGCCTGATTTCACACAGTCTCCTCTGAAGAGATGTTGATTTTTCTGTTACTTGAACCCTGAAGCTTTTATTTGGGCTGCAATCTGAGGTGCAGTTAATTCTAACATCCTCTGCAGCAGAGGTAATTCTGGGTCTTCCTTTCCTGTGGTGGTCAACATGAGAGCCAGTTTCATCATGGCGCTTGATGGTTTTAGCGACTGTACTTGAAGAAAGTTTCAAAGTTCTTAATTTTCCAGATTGACTGACCTTCATGTCTTAAAGTAATGATGGAGTGTTGTTTCTCTTTGCTTATTTGTGCTGTTCTTGCCAAAATATGGACTTGGTCTTTTACCAAATAGGGCTATATTCTGCATACCACCCCTACCTTGTTGTGACAACTGATTGGCTGAAACGCATTAAGAATGAAAGAAATTCCACAAATTAACTTTTAACAAGGCACACCTGTTAATTGAAATGCATTCCAGGTGACTAGCTCATGAAGCTGGTTAAGAGAATGCCAAAAGTGTGCAAAGCTGTCAAGATAAATGGTTGGCTATTTTGAAGAATCTCAAATAAAATATATTTTGATTTGTTTAACACTTTTTTTGGTTACTACATGATTCCATATGCAGGTAGCCTAGTGGTTAGTGTTGGGCCAGTAACTGGAAAGTTGCTGGATTGAATCCCCGAGCTGACAAGGTAAAAATCAGTCGTTCTGCCCGAGCAAGGCAGTAAACCCACTGTTCCCCGGGCGCCGAAGACGTGGATGTCAATTAAGGTAGCTCCTCTGATTCAGAGGGGTTGGGTTAAATGCGGAAGACACATTTCGGTTGAATACATTCAGTTGGACAACTGACTACGTATCCCCTTTTCCCTTCACTATTTTCTACAATATAGATGTATTTCTACAATGTAGAAAATAGTAAAAATAAAGAAACCCTGGAATTAGTAGGTGTGTCCAAACTTTTGACAGGTACTGTTAACATTCATTCAGTGGTAATTTAAGTCCTTCAATGGCCATAATAGGAGCTGGTCCTGATCTTATTTAAAGAGGCTTTGGTTCTGCGGTGCTGGCTGGCCTGCTGTACTGTTTGCCCCTCTCAATGCACTGTTCTCCTCAGCCTGCTCCTCTGTACAGCCTGGGTCCTTTTCTGCCTCTCTGCGATGCTGGAGCTCAGGTGCTGTTTGAGGGCTGGGAGGATCACCCTCTCTGTCACCCCTGCCTGGTTCCCAGACCTGGAAAGGGTACAGGGACATGGAGGATAGCTGTTCCATTACCAAGGTTAATGTTTCTGTATAAGAGATTAGGAAAGATTCACTTACATTCTCTTGGGAAGTGGTTGAAGTGCTAGTTGGGGAAACTTCTCTGCCTTGCTGAGAGGGAAATTAAATGTATTGTACAATTTACCTGTATTTTTTTATATATTTTTTTATATAAATGACTTATTCAGGTGGACAAGATGCCTACTAAACTGCTGTTTACCTGGTGCTGTCAGCAAGGTAGGCCTTTGTCATGATGTAGTTCTCAGGAGTGATTTTCTTGTTGAACACAATGTCTCGGAGGACAGCCTTCACACGTATAATCTATATGAAACAAACCATCAGGGAGAGCGATACTTCACTGAAAAAACACTGTCAGTTCTCCATGTAAACTTTACATTGAGTTATGGAGAACATGGTCAGAAAACAACTAGCTATTGGGCAAATGACAAATCATGCATGCCTTTGTAAATGTAAGACATATTTATGTAGTTTATGGTTTTACAATGTGACAATCTATTTTAATTGTCTGCTGCACAAAATGACCGGTTTTAGTAGAATCATTCTAAACCAGTGGTTGCCAACCGGTCGATCGCGATCTTCAAGGCATTCCTAGTCGATCACCAAATATTTCTGTAGAAAAGCCAACGAACAATAAAGGCTTGCGTTCCTTTAAAAAAAATTGTGTTGAGCTGTTACTGGCAGGTGCACTTGATTCAAAAGTCCTGCGCACCGGGTAAGCAAAGTGTTCCCATGAGACAAACTCTGCCTACCTGGCGGACCGACTAAATCGAGTGCACCTACTGCGCTGCCCAGTCGGATAGCTCAAATCACTGTGGTTACAGAGCTTCCAAGACCCTGGCCACAGCCAAGTTTAATAGGCTACTAGCCTACGTAAGATTGAATAACTTTTAAAACCATGACCACGGAGAGACTGTCAACAAATACAGCCAAGAGCTGCTGTTTTTATGAGTGATTTTAAGTATATATTCAACACTATTATAAAACACGATTCTTCAGGCTGCAACTGCAATGAATGAGTAGCCAAATATCGATAACCCTGCATTTTTTTATTATTATTAGCAACTCGACGTGACAAATTTAATATTAAGGGATATTTAACTTTCTCTGGTCATAGGAACAACATGAATTTGTGCATGAGGCAGATGCGGTGCGACTTGAGTTTTGCCATCAGGTGGAAGACTGTGTCTCCTCTCTCTGGTCAGTCTTACCGGAGGAAAGGAAGGAGAGAGCAGGGACCGTGAGAGGCGGTTGGGAAAAATAGTTTTGAACGGTCATCGTCCTGATTTGACCTGGTTGACCATCAGATGCAGGTACCATCAGCCCGGTAAATTAAAAAAGCGAATTATTTCAATTCATGCTCCACAGTGCCTCACAAGTGCTAAACCAATGATATATTTTATTATCAAAGCTTGAGTTTTGAAATATAATATGGTCTGATTAACAATATTGGCAGGCCAATCATATAGCCAATATGCTGTGATAATGTTTTAGGCCTACTGCCCAAACCGTATTCCTACAAAACTGTATGAGGTTAATGTAAAAAAGCTAAATCTGAGCAGTAGATCGCCACTTGCTTTTTGACTGCGAAAGTGATCTTGACTCAGAAAAGATTGGTTACTACTGTTCTAAACCATAGTTATGTTGGCCAATGCTAAGGGACTGTGCAATAGCATCGATGTGTCAGAGGATGACATCTGACCTCCTGAGACTGCAGGCTGTTGGCGTTGTAGAGCTGCTGTATGATAACCTCACATTCCTGAAGGGTGGGGGGTCGGGGGGGATGGGATGGGCTGCTGTGGATCCGGAGGGGTTGTAGAGAGGTGATGAGGCCTCCCCTCAACTCTGACTCGTGTTCAAGCTTTGCCACTCCAGTGGTCTCAGTGTAGGCGTGAGCCACACCACCGTCCCCCGCTATACTGCTTCCGTGGGGGTCAAACAAGTGTTTTTAGACGAGACACTTTTGGAGAAGATGAACTAGGGGGTAGAGGTATGGATGCTTACCTGAGCCATGGGTCTTGAGATGGGCGTGTGTCTTGTAAAGGTTGCTCCAGGTAGATCACTCTCTCTGTCTGGGCCTCACTGCCCTGTGTCGGTGGCCTTGTGCTCCAGTGGCTTGATCCTAAAGAAATACCTTCCCCCAATAGGTAGGCATATGTGCCACACAAGCTTACACAATCATTGTTCATTGATTTCTATTATGGGAAACTTAAAGAGATGTTGTGAAAAGTAATATCTAACGACCACAGATCTGAAAGTCCAAGAGCCAATGCTTTCTTGGTCCCAATAGACCTAGCCCACTTGTTCCAGCAAAGATGATTGAAGAGATGATTGAAGCCTACCTTTTCTGCAAGACTTTGAAGGCTCCATGATCAGCTTATACTGCAGCTCTGTAACATCAAAGTCAAAGAGACGTCATGTAGAAGACATGACACAGAACAGAAGTAGACATGACAGGTGGCAGCAACAGCATACCTCAACTGCCGTGCTGTTTATAAGCTCTTCTAACAAGGTCCTTTGAGCAACCTTGGCACTATGTGTCTCACTGCTCTGACAGAGTGAAGACAGAGGACCCATGTGATTCTTTTTAACTGGATTTAAATATCTCTTTGTGGGGGGATAGGATGCGGAGGCGATATAGAGAAGCTTGTCTGTTCTGTAAAATGATACTGCATTCCACCGCCTCCCACGGTGAGATACTCACCATCCTTTCATTTTCCTCATTCAATAACTGTATCACTATGCAACCACTAGCGCTAGGCTATAGTGTGTCACCTCTGTCAGCAGTGCCTCATCCTCAGATCCCTGTGTGATTATCATGCTAAAAAACGTGCAAACAAACATGTATTACAGATACAGATTTCCACTAAAGAACTTTATTATATACAAATTATTGCTGGCTAGTGGCTACCCATAAAATCTAGGCCTATTAGGCTGTATGGAAAGAAAGGCAGTAGTCTAGCTTAAATTGTGGCATTGGTATAGTTAAGGGGAAAGGCCATACATTTGATATGCTATTTTAACTTAGTAACATGATGTATAACGTTACTGTGCAAAGATGAAAATTATGGTGCTCAAACCATGACAAACAAATCTGCTGCCTATGATGACGCTTTTGGAAATCAAAAACATCAGCAAAGACACGAGGACAGGTTTGACTCACCTTTATTTTCCCGTCTGAGGTCATCTATTTCACCGTGTAGCTTCTGAAGAGTGTCCTTGTGCTGTAGTTGCAGGAACTGAATATTCCTCTGAAGCGATGCAACGCGAGTATCCATGTCCCGGTGAGATGAGACCTCTCCCCCTCTGTCCCCTCGGGGTGAATCGGACAGCGGTTCAAGGTGGTTAAACGGGAAAGGACGTGGTTGTGGAAAGCAAGGCTTGTCAAGACATCCAACGCGGGACCAGTGGGGTAGATTTCGCACAGGCGGAAGACTGTTGCCTGACATAGCTAAACTATACGGTTAGCTAGCAACACGACAGTTTTTTTTAAACTGGCTGGCTAACTTAGTCTAGCTAGCTACTATGTAGCTAACAAATAACAACAGGTCATTCTATCCGCATGCATAATCGTGCAGCCATTACCCCTTATCGTAAACGTTCCCGGTTAAATGGATTGTTCACCTCCACAATATGCAAAGTTTAGAAACAATTTAACGAGACAGCTAGGAAAAATAAAAATACACCGATTACCCACAGCCACTACCGACAACGATTTATTTCCCCTTTCACTCTCCTTAGTGGACATGCACTACTACCATACAACGTTGCCATGACAACCATACTGTGTTGCTCCGGTGGCGGGAAATATAAACGTATCTGAACATTCGACCATTCGAACGCAGCATTGTGTCACTGTAAATGTCTGTCTCGTCTTTGCAAGAACACATATAGACAAGCATACAGAACGATAAAGGCAAATAATTTTATTTTCAGTTCAATTTATTACTTTATTTCTTAGAAATTAAGTGCGGGTCTGGACCGGTTCCGACTGACATTTTGGTGTACAAAGCACCCTGTGAATACCATATGGTTCTATGTGAAGCAGTTTCCAAACCCAGAGGAGCAACATCGTGAGACTGGGGGTGCTAAAGATGGCGGCGAGTGCAGACGAGATTTCAGCTTGCTCTGAGTAACCTTACATTTAAGTACGTTTGAGAGGGATAAAAGTTAACAGAACTTGGCTTATAGTAAACACAATAGAGAACAAAGCTTAGTTGACTGCTAATTTGATCTGAAACTTTGAGAAATGGAAGAAAAAATGTTTTCTAGCTGAGCACTCATACATTGGAGAAAAAACGCCATCTGACTCCTCGGGAGAAGAAATGGAGGATTCTGGACATTCGGTTGATTCTGAAAATCCAGTCAATAGTCCTGCACCCAAAAAGAGAAATAAATAATTGTCTTTGCGTGAACTACAGGTCAACATAGTTGATGCTGTCTCTGCAAAGATAAACGAAAGAGCCGATGGTCTGGAGAAAATGATACGCGAAAACATCAAAAATAGTTGACCTCGAGACCTCTCTGAGTCATGCATACAAGAGTATCGAAGAGCATAAACTTGCAAAAACGGCTACTTCTGATGAATGCACTGCACAGGAGAAGACCATCACAGACAGTCAAGAGTGCTTATCGGAAGCAGAGCGATACCGGAGAAGGTGGGGGCTTGTTGATGAATAGATACATGAGAAACAAGACCAAGTTGAGACTCTGGACAAGGCGGATAAGGTATAGTAAAGGCTGTTTATTCAAGAGTAATGATATCTGGCAAAGCGTGCTGCACGGCCCCGTTCGTCTAGCTCTTAGGGAACTATCGGAAGAAGAGACCTGAAACATGATGTGCAGTTCATTTTATACATTGAAATGACGTAGGTAGATTCTGGTAGTCCTGGCTTCTGGTAGGTTGCTTGTAGGTGATAGACAGTCCCCTCCAGCCTGGTGTCAGTATCCCATTGGTTCTCGACAGAGTTCTTTGTCTTTGGAGCCCATCCCGAAGGGGGTTTGAGTGTGTGTGTTTATAAGTTTCAGTGTGTATGTTATCTTAGTCAGCCACCTGTGCGGGGGGTTTCCAGTGCAGTTAGTATCTACTGGAAAACAGGGAGAGGGGGAGGTTATGACACAGAGTGCAAGCTATAATTGCATGGTTAGGCCACAGGCAGACAACAGTCAGTGAATGCGTTATTACATGTGTTAATATGTTATTACAAATCCCCCTCTTCACATCTGAATAGACGTGACAAACTAAAAGTAAGAAAAATAGGACAGGAAAATTGTAGTCCCCCTCTTCACGTCTCCAAAGAGACGTGAAAACTACTCATATGTGCATATTTCAAACTCCACCGGAGGATCCTCCTGTTGTAGGAGGGGGAACATCAGTGCAGGGTCATTATTTGGTGCAATAGCAGAAGTAATAACTTGAGAAAGCAGGGAGCGGGCACATGGGATGCAACAACAGCCACAGAGGGTTAATATAGCAGCAAACACAGAGATAGAGACCAGAATAGAAGAGACCAGGACCTTATATTTACCAAATGCATCCATCCAGGAGTCCCACATGCTGGTATCAACCCCAGAGTGGGATTTCATTTTACCATTAAGGGTACGCAGGCCTTCTAACGCCACAGTGAGGCTGCCATCAGAGGCTGTGTTATTGGAGATAAATGTGCAACATTGCTCCTGTTAGTGTTCAAATACTGGAGAGTTGAGACCAAATCACGGACGCTGGACAGAGTGGATTTCAGTTGTAACAAAAGACAGTTTTAATGAGTCAGAGATATCTTGTCCCGCAGTTTTACGTGCACGGACCTAGTTCACATAACTCGGCAAGGAGCCAGGTGAAAAAGAGGCCTATACAATGGTTACATACATTTTTATACATAGAATAAAGTAGGTGGAGTCTTGTCGTTTCGGTCTTCTTGACTGGTCGGAGGGTTGGAAGCGGGCCTTGCTCTAGCCAGAGCGGGCCCCATTGGTGCACAGCAAAAGTTCTTTGCTCTTGGGACCGGCCAGTTAGAGGGAGATGAGATGTGTGTTTATATAAGGAAGAGGGGGTCAGTCTTATGGCTGGGTGTATGTGTTCTTACGACGGAATGTCTTTGTTTATATGAGCTATGTGTATGAATATTTATATAACAAATCCCCCTCTTCACGTCTATTAGACGTGAAAACTATAGCAGAAAGGTGGCGGTTGCAATCGTGGGTATACATAAGGTGGTGCTCCTAACCTTGTCTGGTTTGCATGGTGGGTCTGTAGGTGTAGTGCTACGTTTGGGACGGGAGTGATTGGAGGGAGTGATATCAGGAAAGGAGTTAGGGACATGTGTAGGGGTTGGTGTATGTGATGTGGCAGGGTGAAATAGTTGTTCAATTAACCATGTGAAAGTCCTAGGGTTACTCCAAATATCAGTAGGAATATCACAAATAAGGGACCAGATATCCCCAGCCTCACCCAGAGAGGGAGAAATTTCCCTCTAACTGGGCGAGGTTCCCTTCTCAGGGGAGGCGGAGTTTGATGCCGCATCACCTGAGGAAGGAGTGACTTCATTTGGAATCAAATTTAGGCCGCTCAAATCAGCTCTGACTTCAGTCAGTGTTCTAGAAGGAATTGGGGCTGGGGTGCAATGTGTAAGGCGGTGCCAAGGTGTGCCTGATTTACCTTTGACCTGGACTGAGTGTGAAGTAACCTCCTTCACTTCGTACGGTCCAGTCCACCTGGGTTCCAGCCACTTTCTCTTGTGGACTGTAACCCACACCCCGTCACCAACCTTTACCTTCAGTAGTGGCGTGTCCCCCGGCAGCTCCCCCTCCTGGACCTTGTGAACCTGGGTAGAGAGTGCTGCAGAGAGAACCGTCAGTTTTTTCACATAATTAGACATTACAATTTGTTGTACATCAAGGGCGGGCATATGACCTCCCTCCCTTGGTGGACCATGCATGACTCTACCAGTCATTATCCCATGAGGCACATACTTTAGCTATCTTAGCTTTTGCTTTTGGTTTGACGTTCCACCAGATTTTGGGATTGGGGCCTGTACACAGATCCAAATCTGTGGGTTATGCCAAATCTTTCTTCCACCTGTCTCAGGTGTTTGTTAAATGTAAGCCATTTGTCAAATTTGATTTGTCTTGGGATGCCATACCTGGGTATTAGTTTGGTTTGTAGCCACTTAAAGACTGACCTAGCATCCTCCCCTTTTGTTATTATTGCCTCTACCCATTTGGAGAACCTATCTACTATGACTAGGAGATAGAGTTTGCCTTTAGATAAATTTTCGGGGCCCATGTCGGTGTAGTCTATACTAATATCCTGAAAACATGCATTAGGTATTACGTATGAGCCCATTGGTGTTTGATATGGTTTCTTTGGGTTGTGTCTGTCACAACCATTGCATTCGTCACAAAATAAATCATCGTCATAAATAAGTCAGTCATATTTTTTATGTGAGGGTGCCACCAGATGTGCGAGGCCTTTTTGGAGGGTCTTTAGTTTGCCTTCGTGTGTGGGGCCATGTGTTTCTCATAAAAGTTCTGGGTCCATCAGTGTGGCCTGCTTCATGGGCATGGGCTGAGTCTGTATAGATATTCAGTCTTTCCTTTTCCTCTGATGAGGACCTGCGTCAATCCGATGATTTCAGCTAATTTGGCCGATGCTGGTTGAGGGATGATGGCTGATTGAAGGGTGACATCACGAGGTGAGCTGTTTTTTCAATAGCTTTTGCTACTGCAGCAACGTATCTGGAGCATGTTGACTGTCCTACCTCAATGTGGTCAAGTTTGAAGAGTAGTACATCAAGACCCTTCTCTCCCCCTCTTGTTTCTGGAATAGGACGGATGAGGTGAATCCTTCCCTTCCAGAAACATCCAAATGGAACTTGTTCTTGTAGTCAGGTGCAGTCAGAGCTGCTGCCGCTGATAGATCTGTTTTCAGGAGTGCTATGGCTGTTGATGCTTCAGCCGTCCAGGCCAGGGGTGCATGGAGGTTCCTTGATCGTAGGATGACCGGTGCTGCCACCCCCTCTGGGCCACACCCAATGGTACAACACCTGATAGGTGGGGTCAGGTGCATCATGTCTTCGTCCCAGTCTGCAGTGTAGAGGCAGTCATCAGTTTCTGTTGCATTGAGTGTGCAATGGATCTCAGCTTGGGGAGTCTTATATGGGTGCAGAGTGTAGATTTGAGCTTTCAGTTGGTTGAACTTAAACTGGATGTGAGGGGTGGCAGGCCCTGTGGGTAGGCATTTTAGCCAGTACACTTCTTGGGCTTCAGACAGTGTGGTCATCGGCAGGAGTGGCATCCTCATCATTCTTGCTGGGTGATCAGGTGTTGAAGTGGGAGGGTTGGTTGTAATCTTGCTGCTCCTGCTGCATGTGTCTAGGAGAGGGTCCTCTTCCTCTTCCTGGTGCCCCTCCACGTCCTCTTTCTCTCCATTGCTGTTGCTGCGGGGAGAGTGGTTTCGTGCAATATCTGGCATAGTGACCGGGAATTCCGCAGTTATACCACTGGTAGTTTCCCCCTCTGTATGGTCCAGTGTAGGGGCCTCGTTGAGCCCGTTGCCGTTGCAGGATATACCGCTGTGGGGGAGGGTAATGGGGTGGTGGGGCTGCCTGCTGTTGGATCATCTGAGAGACAGTCTGTGCCACGATCTGAGTGTTATCTGGCTGCTCCCCTTGGTCTTGAGTTTCTACTGCAATCATTTGTTTGGGCGTGATGGCTGCAGACATTTTATCTAAGTCGTCTGATAATGTGTATAATGCGTTATTTAGGTATATTCAATCCTTACTATGTGGTGTTTATTTCTATCGTTGTATGCTTAGCCTGTCCCTGGTCGAGACAAAGGGGGTTATCAGTATGTGACGCCCGCCACGTGTGTATTTCACCGGTATTTTATTTGAATTTGTTCAGCGATTCGTTTAGGTATTTTCTATAAATGATTCTGCGATTTCCTTTTGGAACAATATATCAGTGAATATATGCGGTTCTATAACAATTTTCAGAGTAATTCTAGCTCTTTAGGAAATATAGATAGAATTTCTAGACAACTAAGAGTTGTTCAGTGAATTATTTAAATACTTTCTGTAAACAATTCAGTAAATTCCTTTATGAACTTATATCAGTAAATTCGAGCGATTCTATAGCAATTGTCAGAATAATTATATATCTTTAGGAAATATGGATAGAATAGAAAAACCCAAAAATCAGTGTGTAGCTTTTAGCGTCTGTCAAACAAAGTCTGTACTAAGCTCGGCGGCTTATTTAAATACTTTCTAGAAACAATTCAGTAAGTTCCTTTATGAACTTATATCAGTAAATTCCAGCGATTCTATAGCAGTTGTCAGAATAATTTTAAACTTTAGGCAATATCAACAGGAATGAAAAAAACGAAAATCAGTATTCCAGCCCGGCTGCTGTCAATCAAAATTGCACGGCCATTCGATACTAAGGTGGCTTTGTCTACCAGCACGTGTGCCTAATAGCCCAGTTACGTATCCCAACCTACTCCGCGACAAACGTTTCTTTCAATTTAATTTCCCCCATCTCCAAATCATGGAATGTCAACTCTGGTTCATATTATGTTTATTGTTTGATGTGCAATAGCCACCTCATTCCCGATCTCTGTCTTGTGGAACGCCAAACTTACATATCCTGTATCTACTCGACTACACCTCTTACAAAACCTATTAAATAATACACAGCTTTTTTAATAGGGCATTTTTCATGCAGATTCATTCAATCCAACCACACCTCCACAAGACCTATTCGATGTTATATGTATCAACAGGAGATTTTACTTGCAGATCCGGTTCATCCATAATTCAACTATAACCACACCTCCACAAGACCTTATTCGATAGTATAGAACGTATCAAAAATAGGACATTTTTACTTGCAGATTCGGTTCATCTATAACCAACTATAACCACACCTCCACAAGACCTTATTCGATAGTATAGAACGTATCAAAAATAGGACATTTTTACTTGCAGATTCGGTTCATCAATAACCACACCTCCACAAGACCTTATTCGATAGTACAGAACATTTTTACTTGCAGATTCGGTTCATCTATAACCACACCTCCACAAGACCTTATTCGATAGTACAGAACATTTTTACTTGCAGATTCGGTTAATCTATAACCACACCTCCACAAGACCTTATTCGATAGTACAGAACATTTTTACTTGCAGATTCGGTTCATCTATCATTCATTCATTCGTATGAAATTCTCATTGAATTTCCAACATCCATAATTGTGTCCTTTACGTGTTAAAACACAGCCACTATTTAACGTCACCTCTATACACAACCCAATACATATATAATTAGGACAGTTTTCTATGCAGATTTCAGAACAAATAGGGTCCCTGGAGGAATTTAACACATTGGTCAATCACAATTCACACATTCCTATTAAAATAACTGAGTATAGGCCCATTAATAAGAATATATATATATATTTTTTTACAAAACAAGATATCTTTAATCAATGTCTTAGGTTCTTATGTAAAAAATTTGGGCACCGATTCATACTCACGCCCAGTACTTTCTGATCAAAATTTGGTTTAGGCTATAATACAATATGCAGATTTCGATATAACGGGCTCTGCTCACCTTTATATAGAGCGCTCCGATCAGATTTCCTGAGGCAAGATGAATGGCTGGGGAAGTCACTCTTCCGTCTGATTTTTTAGCCGTGATCAGTCTCGTCCTCTCACACTAACTTATAATAGATCGAATTCAAGAACAACCAAACTCTGCTACCAAGTTCTGTTAGTGTTCAAAAACTGGAGAGTTGAGACCAAATCACGGACGCTGGACAGAGTGGATTTCAGTTGTAACAAAAGACAGTTTTAATGAGTCAGAGATATCTTGTCCCGCAGTTTTACGTGCACGGACCTAGTTCACATAACTCGGCAAGGAGCCAGGTGAAAAAGAGGCCTATACAATGGTTACATACATTTTTATACATAGAATAAAGTAGGTGGAGTCTTGTCGTTTCGGTCTTCTTGACTGGTCGGAGGGTTGGAGGCGGGCCTTGCTCTAGCCAGAGCGGGCCCCATTGGTGCACAGCAAAAGTTCTTTGCTCTTGGGACCGGCCAGTTAGAGGGAGATGAGATGTGTGTTTATATAAGGAAGAGGGGGTCAGTCTTATGGCTGGGTGTATGTGTTCTTACGACGGAATGTCTTTGTTTATATGAGCTATGTGTATGAATATTTATATAACAAATCCCCCTCTTCACATCTATTAGACGTGAAAACTATAGCAGAAAGGTGGCGGTTGCAATCGTGGGTATACATAAGGTGGTGCTCCTAACCTTGTCTGGTTTGCATGGTGGGTCTGTAGGTGTAGTGCTACGTTTGGGACGGGAGTGATTGGAGGGAGTGATATCAGGAAAGGAGTTAGGGACATGTGTAGGGGTTGGTGTATGTGATGTGGCAGGGTGAAATAGTTGTTCAATTAACCATGTGAAAGTCCTAGGGTTACTCCAAATATCAGTAGGAATATCACAAATAAGGGACCAGATATCCCCAGCCTCACCCAGAGAGGGAGAAATTTCCCTCTAACTGGGCGAGGTTCCCTTCTCAGGGGAGGCGGAGTTTGATGCCGCATCACCTGAGGAAGGAGTGTCTTCATTTGGAATCGAATTTAGGCCGCTCAAATCAGCTCTGACTTCAGTCAGTGTTCTAGAAGGAATTGGGGCTGGGGTGCAATGTGTAAGGCGGTGCCAAGGTGTGCCTGATTTACCTTTGACCTGGACTGAGTGTGAAGTAACCTCCTTCACTTCGTACGGTCCAGTCCACCTGGGTTCCAGCCACTTTCTCTTGTGGACTGTAACCCACACCCCGTCACCAACCTTTACCTTCAGTAGTGGCGTGTCCCCCGGCAGCTCCCCCTCCTGGACCTTGTGAACCTGGGTAGAGAGTGCTGCAGAGAGAACCGTCAGTTTTTTCACATAATTAGACATTACAATTTGTTGTACATCAAGGGCGGGCATATGACCTCCCTCCCTTGGTGGACCATGCATGACTCTACCAGTCATTATCCCATGAGGCACATACTTTAGCTATCTTAGCTTTTGCTTTTGGTTTGACGTTCCACCAGATTTTGGGATTGGGGCCTGTACACAGATCCAAATCTGTGGGTTATGCCAAATCTTTCTTCCACCTGTCTCAGGTGTTTGTTAAATGTAAGCCATTTGTCAAATTTGATTTGTCTTGGGATGCCATACCTGGGTATTAGTTTGGTTTGTAGCCACTTAAAGACTGACCTAGCATCCTCCCCTTTTGTTATTATTGCCTCTACCCATTTGGAGAACCTATCTACTATGACTAGGAGATAGAGTTTGCCTTTAGATAAATTTTCGGGGCCCATGTCGGTGTAGTCTATACTAATATCCTGAAAACATGCATTAGGTATTACGTATGAGCCCATTGGTGTTTGATATGGTTTCTTTGGGTTGTGTCTGTCACAACCATTGCATTCGTCACAAAATAAATCATCGTCATAAATAAGTCAGTCATATTTTTTATGTGAGGGTGCCACCAGATGTGCGAGGCCTTTTTGGAGGGTCTTTAGTTTGCCTTCGTGTGTGGGGCCATGTGTTTCTCATAAAAGTTCTGGGTCCATCAGTGTGGCCTGCTTCATGGGCATGGGCTGAGTCTGTATAGATATTCAGTCTTTCCTTTTCCTCTGATGAGGACCTGCGTCAATCCGATGATTTCAGCTAATTTGGCCGATGCTGGTTGAGGGATGATGGCTGATTGAAGGGTGACATCACGAGGTGAGCTGTTTTTTCAATAGCTTTTGCTACTGCAGCAACGTATCTGGAGCATGTTGACTGTCCTACCTCAATGTGGTCAAGTTTGAAGAGTAGTACATCAAGACCCTTCTCTCCCCCTCTTGTTTCTGGAATAGGACGGATGAGGTGAATCCTTCCCTTCCAGAAACATCCAAATGGAACTTGTTCTTGTAGTCAGGTGCAGTCAGAGCTGCTGCCGCTGATAGATCTGTTTTCAGGAGTGCTATGGCTGTTGATGCTTCAGCCGTCCAGGCCAGGGGTGCATGGAGGTTCCTTGATCGTAGGATGACCGGTGCTGCCACCCCCTCTGGGCCACACCCAATGGTACAACACCTGATAGGTGGGGTCAGGTGCATCATGTCTTCGTCCCAGTCTGCAGTGTAGAGGCAGTCATCAGTTTCTGTTGCATTGAGTGTGCAATGGATCTCAGCTTGGGGAGTCTTATATGGGTGCAGAGTGTAGATTTGAGCTTTCAGTTGGTTGAACTTAAACTGGATGTGAGGGGTGGCAGGCCCTGTGGGTAGGCATTTTAGCCAGTACACTTCTTGGGCTTCAGACAGTGTGGTCATCGGCAGGAGTGGCATCCTCATCATTCTTGCTGGGTGATCAGGTGTTGAAGTGGGAGGGTTGGTTGTAATCTTGCTGCTCCTGCTGCATGTGTCTAGGAGAGGGTCCTCTTCCTCTTCCTGGTGCCCCTCCACGTCCTCTTTCTCTCCATTGCTGTTGCTGCGGGGAGAGTGGTTTCGTGCAATATCTGGCATAGTGACCGGGAATTCCGCAGTTATACCACTGGTAGTTTCCCCCTCTGTATGGTCCAGTGTAGGGGCCTCGTTGAGCCCGTTGCCGTTGCAGGATATACCGCTGTGGGGGAGGGTAATGGGGTGGTGGGGCTGCCTGCTGTTGGATCATCTGAGAGACAGTCTGTGCCACGATCTGAGTGTTATCTGGCTGCTCCCCTTGGTCTTGAGTTTCTACTGCAATCATTTGTTTGGGCGTGATGGCTGCAGACATTTTATCTAAGTCGTCTGATAATGTGTATAATGCGTTATTTAGGTATATTCAATCCTTACTATGTGGTGTTTATTTCTATCGTTGTATGCTTAGCCTGTCCCTGGTCGAGACAAAGGGGGTTATCAGTATGTGACGCCCGCCACGTGTGTATTTCACCGGTATTTTATTTGAATTTGTTCAGCGATTCGTTTAGGTATTTTCTATAAATGATTCTGCGATTTCCTTTTGGAACAATATATCAGTGAATATATGCGGTTCTATAACAATTTTCAGAGTAATTCTAGCTCTTTAGGAAATATAGATAGAATTTCTAGACAACTAAGAGTTGTTCAGTGAATTATTTAAATACTTTCTGTAAACAATTCAGTAAATTCCTTTATGAACTTATATCAGTAAATTCGAGCGATTCTATAGCAATTGTCAGAATAATTATATATCTTTAGGAAATATGGATAGAATAGAAAAACCCAAAAATCAGTGTGTAGCTTTTAGCGTCTGTCAAACAAAGTCTGTACTAAGCTCGGCGGCTTATTTAAATACTTTCTAGAAACAATTCAGTAAGTTCCTTTATGAACTTATATCAGTAAATTCCAGCGATTCTATAGCAGTTGTCAGAATAATTTTAAACTTTAGGCAATATCAACAGGAATGAAAAAAACGAAAATCAGTATTCCAGCCCGGCTGCTGTCAATCAAAATTGCACGGCCATTCGATACTAAGGTGGCTTTGTCTACCAGCACGTGTGCCTAATAGCCCAGTTACGTATCCCAACCTACTCCGCGACAAACGTTTCTTTCAATTTAATTTCCCCCATCTCCAAATCATGGAATGTCAACTCTGGTTCATATTATGTTTATTGTTTGATGTGCAATAGCCACCTCATTCCCGATCTCTGTCTTGTGGAACGCCAAACTTACATATCCTGTATCTACTCGACTACACCTCTTACAAAACCTATTAAATAATACACAGCTTTTTTAATAGGGCATTTTTCATGCAGATTCATTCAATCCAACCACACCTCCACAAGACCTATTCGATGTTATATGTATCAACAGGAGATTTTACTTGCAGATCCGGTTCATCCATAATTCAACTATAACCACACCTCCACAAGACCTTATTCGATAGTATAGAACGTATCAAAAATAGGACATTTTTACTTGCAGATTCGGTTCATCTATAACCAACTATAACCACACCTCCACAAGACCTTATTCGATAGTATAGAACGTATCAAAAATAGGACATTTTTACTTGCAGATTCGGTTCATCTATAACCACACCTCCACAAGACCTTATTCGATAGTACAGAACATTTTTACTTGCAGATTCGGTTCATCTATAACCACACCTCCACAAGACCTTATTCGATAGTACAGAACATTTTTACTTGCAGATTCGGTTCATCTATAACCACACCTCCACAAGACCTTATTCGATAGTACAGAACATTTTTACTTGCAGATTCGGTTCATCTATCATTCATTCATTCGTATGAAATTCTCATTGAATTTCCAACATCCATAATTGTGTCCTTTACGTGTTAAAACACAGCCACTATTTAACGTCACCTCTATACACAACCCAATACATATATAATTAGGACAGTTTTCTATGCAGATTTCAGAACAAATAGGGTCCCTGGAGGAATTTAACACATTGGTCAATCACAATTCACACATTCCTATTAAAATAACTGAGTATAGGCCCATTAATAAGAATATATATATATATTTTTTTACAAAACAAGATATCTTTAATCAATGTCTTAGGTTCTTATGTAAAAAATTTGGGCACCGATTCATACTCACGCCCAGTACTTTCTGATCAAAATTTGGTTTAGGCTATAATACAATATGCAGATTTCGATATAACGGGCTCTGCTCACCTTTATATAGAGCGCTCCGATCAGATTTCCTGAGGCAAGATGAATGGCTGGGGAAGTCACTCTTCCGTCTGATTTTTTAGCCGTGATCAGTCTCGTCCTCTCACACTAACTTATAATAGATCGAATTCAAGAACAACCAAACTCTGCTACCAAGTTCTGTTAGTGTTCAAAAACTGGAGAGTTGAGACCAAATCACGGACGCTGGACAGAGTGGATTTCAGTTGTAACAAAAGACAGTTTTAATGAGTCAGAGATATCTTGTCCCGCAGTTTTACGTGCACGGACCTAGTTCACATAACTCGGCAAGGAGCCAGGTGAAAAAGAGGCCTATACAATGGTTACATACATTTTTATACATAGAATAAAGTAGGTGGAGTCTTGTCGTTTCGGTCTTCTTGACTGGTCGGAGGGTTGGAGGCGGGCCTTGCTCTAGCCAGAGCGGGCCACATTGGTGCACAGCAAAAGTTCTTTGCTCTTGGGACCGGCCAGTTAGAGGGAGATGAGATGTGTGTTTATATAAGGAAGAGGGGGTCAGTCTTATGGCTGGGTGTATGTGTTCTTACGACGGAATGTCTTTGTTTATATGAGCTATGTGTATGAATATTTATATAACAAATCCCCCTCTTCACATCTATTAGACGTGAAAACTATAGCAGAAAGGTGGCGGTTGCAATCGTGGGTATACATAAGGTGGTGCTCCTAACCTTGTCTGGTTTGCATGGTGGGTCTGTAGGTGTAGTGCTACGTTTGGGACGGGAGTGATTGGAGGGAGTGATATCAGGAAAGGAGTTAGGGACATGTGTAGGGGTTGGTGTATGTGATGTGGCAGGGTGAAATAGTTGTTCAATTAACCATGTGAAAGTCCTAGGGTTACTCCAAATATCAGTAGGAATATCACAAATAAGGGACCAGATATCCCCAGCCTCACCCAGAGAGGGAGAAATTTCCCTCTAACTGGGCGAGGTTCCCTTCTCAGGGGAGGCGGAGTTTGATGCCGCATCACCTGAGGAAGGAGTGTCTTCATTTGGAATCGAATTTAGGCCGCTCAAATCAGCTCTGACTTCAGTCAGTGTTCTAGAAGGAATTGGGGCTGGGGTGCAATGTGTAAGGCGGTGCCAAGGTGTGCCTGATTTACCTTTGACCTGGACTGAGTGTGAAGTAACCTCCTTCACTTCGTACGGTCCAGTCCACCTGGGTTCCAGCCACTTTCTCTTGTGGACTGTAACCCACACCCCGTCACCAACCTTTACCTTCAGTAGTGGCGTGTCCCCCGGCAGCTCCCCCTCCTGGACCTTGTGAACCTGGGTAGAGAGTGCTGCAGAGAGAACCGTCAGTTTTTTCACATAATTAGACATTACAATTTGTTGTACATCAAGGGCGGGCATATGACCTCCCTCCCTTGGTGGACCATGCATGACTCTACCAGTCATTATCCCATGAGGCACATACTTTAGCTATCTTAGCTTTTGCTTTTGGTTTGACGTTCCACCAGATTTTGGGATTGGGGCCTGTACACAGATCCAAATCTGTGGGTTATGCCAAATCTTTCTTCCACCTGTCTCAGGTGTTTGTTAAATGTAAGCCATTTGTCAAATTTGATTTGTCTTGGGATGCCATACCTGGGTATTAGTTTGGTTTGTAGCCACTTAAAGACTGACCTAGCATCCTCCCCTTTTGTTATTATTGCCTCTACCCATTTGGAGAACCTATCTACTATGACTAGGAGATAGAGTTTGCCTTTAGATAAATTTTCGGGGCCCATGTCGGTGTAGTCTATACTAATATCCTGAAAACATGCATTAGGTATTACGTATGAGCCCATTGGTGTTTGATATGGTTTCTTTGGGTTGTGTCTGTCACAACCATTGCATTCGTCACAAAATAAATCATCGTCATAAATAAGTCAGTCATATTTTTTATGTGAGGGTGCCACCAGATGTGCGAGGCCTTTTTGGAGGGTCTTTAGTTTGCCTTCGTGTGTGGGGCCATGTGTTTCTCATAAAAGTTCTGGGTCCATCAGTGTGGCCTGCTTCATGGGCATGGGCTGAGTCTGTATAGATATTCAGTCTTTCCTTTTCCTCTGATGAGGACCTGCGTCAATCCGATGATTTCAGCTAATTTGGCCGATGCTGGTTGAGGGATGATGGCTGATTGAAGGGTGACATCACGAGGTGAGCTGTTTTTTCAATAGCTTTTGCTACTGCAGCAACGTATCTGGAGCATGTTGACTGTCCTACCTCAATGTGGTCAAGTTTGAAGAGTAGTACATCAAGACCCTTCTCTCCCCCTCTTGTTTCTGGAATAGGACGGATGAGGTGAATCCTTCCCTTCCAGAAACATCCAAATGGAACTTGTTCTTGTAGTCAGGTGCAGTCAGAGCTGCTGCCGCTGATAGATCTGTTTTCAGGAGTGCTATGGCTGTTGATGCTTCAGCCGTCCAGGCCAGGGGTGCATGGAGGTTCCTTGATCGTAGGATGACCGGTGCTGCCACCCCCTCTGGGCCACACCCAATGGTACAACACCTGATAGGTGGGGTCAGGTGCATCATGTCTTCGTCCCAGTCTGCAGTGTAGAGGCAGTCATCAGTTTCTGTTGCATTGAGTGTGCAATGGATCTCAGCTTGGGGAGTCTTATATGGGTGCAGAGTGTAGATTTGAGCTTTCAGTTGGTTGAACTTAAACTGGATGTGAGGGGTGGCAGGCCCTGTGGGTAGGCATTTTAGCCAGTACACTTCTTGGGCTTCAGACAGTGTGGTCATCGGCAGGAGTGGCATCCTCATCATTCTTGCTGGGTGATCAGGTGTTGAAGTGGGAGGGTTGGTTGTAATCTTGCTGCTCCTGCTGCATGTGTCTAGGAGAGGGTCCTCTTCCTCTTCCTGGTGCCCCTCCACGTCCTCTTTCTCTCCATTGCTGTTGCTGCGGGGAGAGTGGTTTCGTGCAATATCTGGCATAGTGACCGGGAATTCCGCAGTTATACCACTGGTAGTTTCCCCCTCTGTATGGTCCAGTGTAGGGGCCTCGTTGAGCCCGTTGCCGTTGCAGGATATACCGCTGTGGGGGAGGGTAATGGGGTGGTGGGGCTGCCTGCTGTTGGATCATCTGAGAGACAGTCTGTGCCACGATCTGAGTGTTATCTGGCTGCTCCCCTTGGTCTTGAGTTTCTACTGCAATCATTTGTTTGGGCGTGATGGCTGCAGACATTTTATCTAAGTCGTCTGATAATGTGTATAATGCGTTATTTAGGTATATTCAATCCTTACTATGTGGTGTTTATTTCTATCGTTGTATGCTTAGCCTGTCCCTGGTCGAGACAAAGGGGGTTATCAGTATGTGACGCCCGCCACGTGTGTATTTCACCGGTATTTTATTTGAATTTGTTCAGCGATTCGTTTAGGTATTTTCTATAAATGATTCTGCGATTTCCTTTTGGAACAATATATCAGTGAATATATGCGGTTCTATAACAATTTTCAGAGTAATTCTAGCTCTTTAGGAAATATAGATAGAATTTCTAGACAACTAAGAGTTGTTCAGTGAATTATTTAAATACTTTCTGTAAACAATTCAGTAAATTCCTTTATGAACTTATATCAGTAAATTCGAGCGATTCTATAGCAATTGTCAGAATAATTATATATCTTTAGGAAATATGGATAGAATAGAAAAACCCAAAAATCAGTGTGTAGCTTTTAGCGTCTGTCAAACAAAGTCTGTACTAAGCTCGGCGGCTTATTTAAATACTTTCTAGAAACAATTCAGTAAGTTCCTTTATGAACTTATATCAGTAAATTCCAGCGATTCTATAGCAGTTGTCAGAATAATTTTAAACTTTAGGCAATATCAACAGGAATGAAAAAAACGAAAATCAGTATTCCAGCCCGGCTGCTGTCAATCAAAATTGCACGGCCATTCGATACTAAGGTGGCTTTGTCTACCAGCACGTGTGCCTAATAGCCCAGTTACGTATCCCAACCTACTCCGCGACAAACGTTTCTTTCAATTTAATTTCCCCCATCTCCAAATCATGGAATGTCAACTCTGGTTCATATTATGTTTATTGTTTGATGTGCAATAGCCACCTCATTCCCGATCTCTGTCTTGTGGAACGCCAAACTTACATATCCTGTATCTACTCGACTACACCTCTTACAAAACCTATTAAATAATACACAGCTTTTTTAATAGGGCATTTTTCATGCAGATTCATTCAATCCAACCACACCTCCACAAGACCTATTCGATGTTATATGTATCAACAGGAGATTTTACTTGCAGATCCGGTTCATCCATAATTCAACTATAACCACACCTCCACAAGACCTTATTCGATAGTATAGAACGTATCAAAAATAGGACATTTTTACTTGCAGATTCGGTTCATCTATAACCAACTATAACCACACCTCCACAAGACCTTATTCGATAGTATAGAACGTATCAAAAATAGGACATTTTTACTTGCAGATTCGGTTCATCTATAACCACACCTCCACAAGACCTTATTCGATAGTACAGAACATTTTTACTTGCAGATTCGGTTCATCTATAACCACACCTCCACAAGACCTTATTCGATAGTACAGAACATTTTTACTTGCAGATTCGGTTCATCTATAACCACACCTCCACAAGACCTTATTCGATAGTACAGAACATTTTTACTTGCAGATTCGGTTCATCTATCATTCATTCATTCGTATGAAATTCTCATTGAATTTCCAACATCCATAATTGTGTCCTTTACGTGTTAAAACACAGCCACTATTTAACGTCACCTCTATACACAACCCAATACATATATAATTAGGACAGTTTTCTATGCAGATTTCAGAACAAATAGGGTCCCTGGAGGAATTTAACACATTGGTCAATCACAATTCACACATTCCTATTAAAATAACTGAGTATAGGCCCATTAATAAGAATATATATATATATTTTTTTACAAAACAAGATATCTTTAATCAATGTCTTAGGTTCTTATGTAAAAAATTTGGGCACCGATTCATACTCACGCCCAGTACTTTCTGATCAAAATTTGGTTTAGGCTATAATACAATATGCAGATTTCGATATAACGGGCTCTGCTCACCTTTATATAGAGCGCTCCGATCAGATTTCCTGAGGCAAGATGAATGGCTGGGGAAGTCACTCTTCCGTCTGATTTTTTAGCCGTGATCAGTCTCGTCCTCTCACACTAACTTATAATAGATCGAATTCAAGAACAACCAAACTCTGCTACCAAGTTCTGTTAGTGTTCAAAAACTGGA